>NC_030418.2:20747921-20767921 GCF_001660625.3 Ictalurus punctatus
CTTTATTTGCCTAAAGTGGCATCTATACAGAACAAGTGCTGAATAAAAGCAACACCTTCACAACATCTTTTAACTGTGAACAGGAAAAAAAAAAAATCACAAAGCCAAGTCAACCCATTTAAAATTTTTTTTTTTTGAGGAAAAAATGAACAGCTGAAAAAAATGTTATTGTACTGTATACCCTTCAGCATAAATACCCATGGAGTGTTCAGGCAGCTCTGAGCAGTGTTTGTTTTATAATCCCACAGGTCGCTGGCAATGTGTTAAATCCGTTAAAGCTCAGGTCACAGAAGGTCATGAACCCTGCTCCCTCTGCTCCTCTCAACAGCCAGTGACACAGATTAGTGAAGAAATGACAACTATCTGCTACTATCTGTGGCACCAATCCAAGGCCACACTGGGTACAGATATTTTAATTGGGTTCCTGAAGTTCTAAGCTGAGGTTTTGGAAGGGTAAAAGGTCAAAGGCTCGATGTCAGAGCTGGAGGGAAAAGGTGTTGAAGTTGTGTAATGTGGACTTAAATGCCAAGGCACGTGTAACTGTGTGTGTGTGTGTGTGTGTGTGTGTGTGTGTGTGTGTGTGTGTGTGTGTGTGTGTGCTGTGAGTGAGCTGTTTTATCTCTTGGGCCTGGGCCCTGGGGTTCTAAAGTCCAGTGAGTAAAGGGCTGAGTCGAGGGCAGCGTACAGGTGTGTGGCATTGAAGCACAGGCTGTATACTGGGCTACTGGTGGTGGAGGCGAGCTGGAACATCTGGAAAGTTAAACACAATGGGACATAAACAACACGGCTGAACAGAAGCACTACACGCATCACATTTCACTACATATATACAAAGTAAATAAAAGCGTGAAACACACACACACACACACACACACACACACACACACACACACACACAAGCACTCACCTGTAAACAGCGGGTTTGCCGTTTGTCCCACAGACGCACTACTCCATAGTAGGAGGAACCGCTGGCGATCATATAATTATTATCGGTCTTCATACAGTAAAGTGCATTGTCATGAGGCTCCTCCCACTCCATCACACTCTTCCTGTTGACAAGATCGGTTTTCTATGTTTACTTGTCAAGTTCTGCTAAATGATAAGTAATAACATTTCGATACACGTTAAACTCTACACTGACTGTCACTACAGTTCATATCACACTTCGCCATTTCCTCAGTGCAGGACCTAAAGCACTCTGACTGCTTCCTTGCGCACCTTAAGGACAACTGGGTTAAACTTGTCTACCTAAAAGTGCCAGCTGAGGAAATAAGTGAGATGTGCTAACCCGATCAAGATCAATTTTCCATTAATGGTGTTGATGAATAAATCATGGGAAATGACTGTGACTGGTGTGTGCAACAGACCTCAGGGCAGGAGGACCACATGGGATGAGATGTCTGGACTCTCTCCAGATCTCACGCTTGCACACACATGCATACACTTTTAGTGCAAATCATTCGAATGTCTCTCAACCTCGTCTTCCTGTGATGTAAACAAATACGAACACTCTGACCATAGTTTCAATAGAGGAAACCACAACCTCAAGTTTATAGCCCCTTGAGTATACAGCTGCTTTGGATAATAGAAGTGTCTGCCAAAGGCTATAAATGTAAATGGACAGAAGCAAGTAGGAGTGAAGAAGTTTTTTTTTTTTTTTTGGTCAGGGGAAAAAAAAAAACAATTAGTGTAATGACAGTGACAATGGTTGTCACTATTCGTTTCACACTCACACCTGCCACTAGCATTTCACACAGTGTGTATTAACTATCCCCTTTCTAGTAATGAGAACAACTTTCACATGACTACTCACTCTGTCAGAGGACTGGCCACATACTGGCCCCTGACTGGTCACACTGTGAATTATTGATATCTTAAGAGGGGACATTTGCGCCTCCCTGAACTCTCCAGGGCCTCTTTCAATCACCTCTGATTTGTGTTACATGACTGCCCATATGTGTGGGTGTGTCCCCACCATGGCCCGACATAGGGGCCCAGTCTGCCTCACAAGCGGCTCACTGATCCCTCGAGCTCGCCCCGTTGCCCTGGAGATGCACAGCACCACATCAATATGGCCACCGAGTGGTGCAGACCTGGGTGGGTCAGAGTCCTACAGTGAGAGCCCCTCTTAAAGAGGGGGTCCCTTTCAGCAGCCCGCAGGAACAATGGCGTCCGCCGAGCCAAGAGGAGTCTCAGGCTTGGCTCCTTTTTTGTCTAAATGGTGCTCCATGCACAGGAGGGCTTATTAGATTAACTGAGAACACTAATCTTCCTCACAAGCTCTCAGAGAGAGATTCACTAACTAACTTTATTACTCTGTGCAGACAAGCCGGGTTCTGCTGACGGCACAATTCACTCCAAGTCCAATTCAATCTGCGCATCAGCCATGCAGCGCATGAGAAGTAGCGCTTAGCATTCTGCCATACAAAATGTTATACAATGAATGATACACTGACACCACTCTGCTTTCAGGACAGGGGAGATCCCCCTTCTCCTCCCACCTCACGTACCTGGAGCAGACACGCAGATCCCAGTAGCGGATGAAGGTGTCATATCCACAGGTGAGGAGCTGGAAGGGAGACTCGTACACAATATCCAACACACCTGCGCCTCTGCGGAAATTTGTGCCAAGACACGTCACCAAGTCACACCTGTGGGAGAGCGAGGAGAAGACACGATACAACACAAGTTATAGACTGCTCCTCATCAAACATCATGAAAGAAATTGCAGGCATCAAAAAAATTACAGGGAGTGGCTTCAAAGTTGACACAGAAGAGTAAATCCAGTGTGCTTGCTCTAGGCCAAAAACAAGTTGTTTAAAAAGCATGGATTGGAAAGAAAGGTTATTTAACACCTCAGTGCTTGTTCAACATATTAGATGCACTCATAAGGTAGTCTCAAGGTCTTAAGTCTCAGTTGGTATGTTAGTGTGACCAATCCATCAGTTGTCATTTCAGACCAAATGCCTTAATTTGCCCAGTTAATTACCTCTAAATCCCACTATATTCCCATCATTCATAGACCACACAAAGGATAACTAAAATTCTAGGAGATGGAGGGAAAAAAAAGTAAACACCTAGCTGAATGGGCTGAGAAAGCAGATTACGACCAGTGCTGGGCTCTATTCTTAGATGTGTATGGGAGCAAAAAAGGAGGACAGAGAGAAGAGAGGGTCTGAGGAGGAGAAGGAGAGATAAGGGGGGTGGGGTGGGGAGTTGGTTGGGGGAGATGCCCATGTTAGCACCACGCTCCTATGATCACAGGCTGAACAGGCCTGCTGCGCCCTCCTCGCCTCCCCGACCCACACCGCAGAAGCCAGATTATTGTAGAATAACAATTTCATTGTTGCTGTTTAATTCCCTTCATGACCGTGACTGTGTGCGACTTGTGGACCTTTGATACCTGGTCCCTAGCAACTATTTAGAGGAATCCAATGGCCATAGCGACCACCCCCCACGCTTGGGGTCTCCTGTGAGTTTGTTCACCAAAGGCAGACTGGTAATCCCCAACCTTCGCTCCAGGGGACAATGGGGGGGTCTTATTAGACACAGCCTTTTTAAAAGATAGGCCTCCAGAACTAAAGGCAATACCCCTGGTGGGCCTAACAGACAAACTGCCCCTTTGGCCCATGGGTGTCTATGTTAAGCAAGAACTCATCATTTACCCCTTACTGCTAAAACAGCAGCTTATCGACTACCTACAGTTGTAGATAGAGTACTGAACAATGGAAACAGTCAATTGGTCTTGACAAAAAAACAACTCATTACAGTGCTTCGCCTCACATGGTTTTATGGACTGGTTAGGAATAATGTGTAAACTCATGTCAATACGGCACAACCGGTGACTGCCTGGCCCTCTGCAAATGTCAAAGCGTGAGGCGAGAAAAACAAGCATCGTAAAAGAAGTCCTCACATCTGTGCTCTGATTTTAAAGCCAGTAATAGCACTGTTCCATGCAGAGGAGCAAACACCAGGATTCTTAAATTGTTAGGTCACAGGTTTTATGTGTGCCGTGTTTTTTTTTTTTGTTCCTTTAGAGGACCTATGAAGATTACAGGATGGAGGATAACCGTGTAATCTTTCAAATTGCTGCATCTGCATGGCGGCCAACCTTGTTCTCTCCACAGCCGGCCCAGTGTCTGATCTGACAGCATCACAAAGTATGCCGGGCAAGCTCTTAGAGCTCTGGAAATGTCAGGTGAAACTATACCTGTCCTTGATGATGACAAGGGAGAATGGGAATTTGACTAAACGGGTGCTTTTGATTATGAAAGAAGGGCTTGCACGTGTTGAAAAGCACAGGTCAAACTAATTCTGCTGTATAGTAGCAAGACTGCTCATATTTGATAGTTATTTTAAAAAGATAACCGATACATGATGGAAACCTCTGGAGTAAATGGTACTCGTTTGTATTACAGAGGGTCTACAGAACGTCAACAGAATCAGAGATGATACCAGACCACACACAATGGCGGGTTTTACTATTATACATTCGAGGGTGGAATAACACAGAGTAGTCTTCTTTCCCTCGTGCACTTTCAGACCTAGAGTGTGCAAAGACATGCGGCTTCTCTGAAAAAGCAGAACCAAATAGCAGAAAGGATTAAGACTTTATCATGTCTTATTTTGCTGCTTTGTGCTGCTTGCTGAGGGAGATGTCTAACGCCCAAACATGTGGGGGAGTTAAGAGGTCAAACGTAGACCAGTTACGGGCATTTGAGATGTGCAACCTGTTAAAGTGATCACAGACGAAATTACCAACAAATGCAGCAAGACAAACTAGAGGGAAAATGCTTTATACTCTAGGCTCTTTTAAATCACTCCTTGGAGGCTCCTGACCTCACCCTAATCCTCTTTGACCCCTGGATACATTTAAGTCAGAGCTGCAAAGCACAGATTCTGGCCTATATTTTAGTATAAGGGACTAATATATTTGTAAAACGTATGGATCTTTTTTAACCCAGTAATTCTTCTGATGTGCATTAATGCTATGCATTTCCGGACCTTTCCAGAAAAGTGTAATAAAACAAGCTGGTAAGCAGTCCATCCATTTTTATGTCCTGATATGGTTGAAAAGCTGTTAAATAATAATTCTGGGCTATAAAGAATGACATATGTTAGTGATTAGTTGTGAGTTATGGTCTCAGAGCAATGAAGCAAAATGAAGGGGCTGGTTTCTTCAGCAGTCCTTACTTTCTCTGTAGCCATTTGGGCCACACACACACACACACACACACACACACACCTTATGAAAGGGACCTTTAATGAATTGATGGTTTTTAAAAAGGGAGAGGCTAAGGGCATTTCTTTGGCTTTCGGAGCCACAGAAAAGGTAATTTTCCATTGACGCTCTTGTAAGGTTAAGTATAGAGGGTAAACTGGCACAGGGAAGCTATGGGAAACAGTCAGTGCCCTGAAAGGATGCGAGACAGGTACCTAAAGAACCCTGCTGGGGTTTTCAGTGCCTAAAACAAACAGAAATAGTATTGCACCGTCTGCTCGTCAACCAATTCAGCTGAGAGTTGAAATAACCGCAAGCCAAGAAAGAACGAAAAGAAGGAAAAGAAAAAAAAAAAAAAAAAAGCCCAGCATGGAATGTCAGGGGGTTGGACAATGGAGACTTTTAAATGTCACACGCGTTCTCTTAAAAAACAATGAGATTGCAATTTGTAAAACACAGCTCCTGCCAGATCCAGACATTTAACCCTCTCTTTCAGGGAAGAATGCAAGGAATTTCAGCGCAATTGTATGGTTCTTTGATGGCTTTTCTCTCTGTTTATCCATGACCGACGGCCTCATGAAAAGTTAGGGGTGCTTTTAAAGCTTGTCCCACTTGTGTGGGACTCTCACTTGTGGTGATCACAAGACCTCTAGACCATACAAACAACTAAGAAGAACATGAACCGTAAAAAAAAACATTTCTGATCAAGTGTGGTCACCAATTTGAGGGTCAGGAAAAATAAAACACCTCATTTCTTTTTCACATTAATTTTCAAATTTAGCATTGTTTCTGGTCATTTCATTTTTTGTATGGAAACACCTCGACTCCATGTATTTGTTCATTTCTTTTGAAAAGACAAATAAAAGGTCAACAGTAAAGTAACTGATTGCACAACATTCTCTGCCATCTGAATGCTGCATGTTGCTCTCTCAGTCTGTCATGACTCCTCAGTCGGTTTCCCCACCAGCTGGTCAGCTGCGCTGCTGAGACATGAGGGTGTGAGAGATCTTGGCCTGTACATGTCTCCTGTATTATTCTCCTTTCCAGTCAACATGCAGTGTTCAAAAAGGTGCCCCCATCTTTTGTGAAAAATGTCAGGGACACTTGTCATTATACTTAAAGTGGTTCTTGAGGTAACCAGATAAACAAAAGATGGGAATACAAGATCTCTCATCATTCTAATTGCCCTGCAAACATGACTGCCGCAAAACACTTTGATTATTTAAAGCGAGTAAAAAAAGCATGCAGGCTTTTTGGGAATGAAGCACTATGCACTTAAAAACAAGTGCTGCTCATAGTAAGTAGTTTTTTTGTTTGTTTTTTTGAATGAGATTCTAAAGAAATGATAAATACAGCAGAAAACAACGGTGTTGTTTCAATAATCATCACTACATGTGTTGATCCCAACACTGTAATAGTGTTTATGATCTGATATCTGCCTTTATCACCGATATTGTTGCCATCCTAATGTGTTATCTCATCTTGGTAGTGGCTGTCTGAAGAATATGCTGGTGGTCTGTCTGGGAAACGTTAAAAGAAAAAAAAGGGACACACACGCACACACAGCCCCCATTCCACCGCCCCTTCGCTCATGGCTGTTTTCTCGACCCTCTGTGACTGGAGGCTTTGTGCTCCGCACAAGGTGCACCTGATTACCAGACAGGAACACATTAGGACAGGACACATCTAACCCGAATGTCGCAGCACAAAGATGAGAGGATAGAGAATACGACATTGTGAGGCAGGTCATCCGATGCTACTGAGACCATGTTTCAACATTGTTCAACATGGTCTCAAGTTCAACAAAACAGACTGCATGTAAAAACTGTAATGAATTTTCCTGATACACAACTGAACTATTTGACCATGTAGTATTAGGACATTTATAGAAGGGATTCCTTTATTTATAATCGCACTACCCGGTATCACCCAGATGAGGATGGGTTCCCTTTTGAGTCCGGTTCCTCTCAAGGTTTCTCCCTCATATCGTCTCAGGAGTTTTTCCTTTCCACCGTCGCCTCTGCCTTGCTCATTAAGGATCAATTTATATATTTCTGTAAGGCTACTTTGGGACAATGTCCATTGTTAAAAGCGCTATACAAATAAAATTGTATTGAATGTTTCACAATAGAAACTACAATAAAATGTACATTCTAAGAAAAACCCCTTCAGTTCTATTCAAACAAATGAAAAAGGAAAATACCAACAACAACAACAACAACAACAACGCATGGACGCATGTTTATCATTTTGCCAGTACGGCTGCCACCTCTCGGTCTGCGACTATAGATTCCGTAGCAGTGATGTACTGTACAAGCTGACTTTCAGCTCCCATAATTCACAAGTCAAATCTGCCTGTACACAGACCCATCAGCCTGACACTACGCATCCATACTTCACAGATCAAACCCCAGCCCCAGCCTTTGCCCATCTAAATCCTGAGCAAATTTTCTATTTCTCCTCCGCTTTTGTAAAATGTGATTCCCAGGGATATACATGGTGAATCGCCCCTCCTCCTTCCCAGCAATCTTTCTCGAATTTCCTTGTCATTTGGTGCCGGAACCTACCATTTTTTCCACCCTTCTTAATTTTTCCTCCCCTGGACTGACAATGTGCAAGCAGGCTGAATTCTGCAGGTAAAGCAGGGGAATTACAGAAGCCAGTCAGGTTGGATCAGGTTTAAGCCAGGCCTTTCATGATAGGAATTTTGAAGTCAGCTTTGAACTTCTCGAAAAGCTCAGAAGCTTATGAACAACAACTATTATTATCATACGTTTATGTGTTATTAATTATACTGACAAATAGTAAAGGGTGTTGAGACTGAACAGCACTTGTCAGTGATTTTGTCAGGCTGCAACTCTAGGAAATACGATGCACAACATATTCAAGAAGAACAGAAAGACAGAAGTTTTAACAGAAATATATGAACAAATATGACCAAAAACTAACAGGTTAGATGACGAGAATGGAGTGTTGAGGTGTCCGCTACCTTTCTGTGTCCCATATCCGAAGAGGAGCAAAGTTTTCACAGCATGCTGCTCCAGTCACGAAGGTACTGTTGAGAGAGATACATAAACAATTGTTTAGTAACAAATAAATATTAGCCATATTAACAGCCAGTCACATATCTAGCAAAATACGTATCAAGCAAAATCCGTCATTAGCTCAGAAGTGATAATAGCGGATAGGCTATTAGAAATATAGTGCATTTATACAATTATATTTTTGTGATTAAGAGCTTTGAGCATCTCTACTTTATCATCTATTCGTGCCAGTACACAACTGATAAAACCTTTAACAAGCAAACAACAAGTCAGAATACTGCAAGAAAAGCTGAGCGGTAAGGTAAGACAGTTGACTTTGTTCAAAGATGTGCATTCTTTCAGCAAGCTGTTAGGGGGTGGCTAAGTAAGAGAAACAAAAACACTTTGGTACCCCCTTTGATTTGGATGACAGGTTGAAATTAGTTGGAACAGGTAGGGAGGAGGGTGTGAGTGCATGTGTGTGTGTGTGTGTGCCATGGTTTTGACCTGCTTGATAGTTAGGGATTAGAGCCCTCCTGGACAGCTGGGATTGGCAGGTGAGGCTCCAGGCCTCCACCGCTCCCTGCATTGTGTGTGGAGGTGAGGCGCACAATAGGACTCCCACACTACTGAGCGGCCAAGAATGTGGTGGCTTTAGCGCCCAGGTATTCCTACAACGTCCTGCTGGGATGAATTCTTCCCCCATAACCCAACTGACTTCTTAGACACCGCACAGTTCACATGTGTGTTCACATGCATGGGTCTGTGTGAGCCTAAATTCAATTCAAATATAGATTTTGACTAATAGTGTGTCAGATTTGAGAGGCCACAAAGATTTGAAAGCATGCTGCACACAATGAATCCCAAAGCTGCTTACTGAAACTCTCACTCTTTCTTTAACATACTTTCATACCTCCAGAGAACACCCGAGCAGTGGGCTCACCGCCCCCAACACACACACACACACACACACACACACACACACACACACACACACACACACACACACACACACACACAAAACGGACTCCACAATGGAATACCAGTGTGGCCTCAAATTAACAGCCAGCCTGTGTGAATAAGCTCTCTAGAGCCTGGGGTCCAACTCTAAACCCCGAGCACAAAAACAGAATAAGGGACAGTGACCCTAAACCACAGCCTGTAAGATTTGAAGAAATAGAGAAATAGAGAGAGAGAGAGAGAGAGAGAGAGAGAGAGAGAGAGAGAGAGATTATTCAGGATTTGAAGGGCACCTTTTACACCAAGGTCATAGTAAGACAAGGCCAATAACCTGTTAACAGAAAGAAGAGCAGTCTGAAACATTTTTATTTTTCAGATTTTTTTGTGAGACGTACCAGGTAAGCTAATAATAATAAAGAACACTTTTCTTAAAGACACATAATTGGGTAACCTGTGTAAAAGAAATATCACACGTTCCGAATGATATATAGATAATCAATAACACAATATGACAGACATGTATGGGAGGAAAAATAGACACAGCTAGTTGAAGAGAGGGAACAGGCGTTCCTGCTTCTGATGGCTTTGGCTAGTTTCTTCAGTGAGGGCCCGAGTCTATTGGCAAAGACAGCCATGGCAGCTGTCAACCCAGTTAGCAGTGGCCCATCAACCATATTCAGCTTGCTGGGCCAGTGCTGGCATTTTAATTACTGTTGGGTAAACTCATTTGCCCCAGTGAAGGCTGTGTGTCCTAATAGAATATGCAGGCTGCATGACCTCTGAACCTGTGTGACACAAGATACAATAGGGGCAAAGCCAAGCTCTCTCTTCCCAGCCCTTATTACTCTCTATTACTTCAATTACTCATCCCTCACTGCGTCTGACTGTAGAGAAAAAAAAAACCCCACAAGAGATAATGAATGAGGCAAAAACACAACACTACAATTAAATACAGTTTTGTCCTCCAGACTTCTGATTGATATGAAAACTTGTCCTAGTGATATTATAGCTGTAAAAGGTCAAAGCCTCTATCTCGCCCAACATCCCCCCCACAAACCCACTTTGACCTCATAACTGCCCGTGCGCCTTTGAATCAAGGACTGAATCAGCGCAGTCAACAACACCACCATGGCCCGCGGTGCCCCCTCCGAACAACCTGCAAACCCTAACTACTCCCCTAACGCAACAAACACAGTGCCCCTCAGGATCATTAGAACATGTCAGGGGTTCACTGCTAACACAACCATTTTGGTAACCTAATCAGCTGACATCATTATTCGTGGAACTGTGTAGCATGAAATTAGTGCTGGGGTCACACAAACTTTAATCCAGCCCCTGCTGAGAGAAGAACTACAACAGTAATAACATTGTTAGGGTCAAAGCAACATAACCAACTCCACATACCAGGTCAAGATTATTGCAAAAGCAGACAGTATAAAAATGTTTCACTGTGTAAAATAGAAGCTCCAAGGCTGGTCAACTCAAGGATTTCTGAATTAAATAAGTCATTTTGTAATCTAAAAAATAAAGTTTACTGTACAGGCAAATTATTTTTTTGACATGACCTTAATGGTAATGTATATGGATATGTGGCCTTTTTTGCTGGCTACTATATTATCTCATCCAGTAGAAGATACATGCTATGAAGAAGCTATGATTTTATTTATTTATTTTTGTAAAGAAATGTCTTGATATGTCTTTTACACGACACTATACTGACATTAGTAGTTAGGGGCACGCCGATCTGAAACTGATTATTAGTTTTGGGGCTGATACTCTCTTGATAAATGGGATCAGTATGGAATTATCTATCCATTTTCCATACCGCTTATCACAGGTTTATGGGGGAGCCTGGAGCCTATCCCAGGGAACTCAGGGCACAAGGGGAGGACATACCCCCACATTTAAACACACATGTTGTGTGGGGCGGCTGTGACTCAGGTGGTAGAGCGGGTTGTCCACTAAAGTAGGGTTGTCGGTTCGATTCCCGGCCCACATGACTCCACATTACCGAAGTGTCCTTGGGCAAGACACTAAACCCCAAGTTGCTCCCGATGGCAAGTTAGCGCCTTGCATGGCACCTCTGCTACCATTGGTGTGTGAGTGTGTGTGTGTGTGAATGGGTGAATGTACACAGGTACAATTTTCGCAGAGCGAAAGCGGTCTGTTTAAAGCCCCAATGACTGTCAATGGAAGTGTTCACACCAAGTTGTAAAACGCATGGCATCAAAGCGTCAAATTTTTTTAACGTTGTGGGGTGGGTTTTTATTTTGACGTACCGCGTCAAAAAACTGTCCGACCAATGAGATTCGCGCTTTTGTTCACATGCCCAGAGCTGCTGAAGTTACATAAAAGTACGACTTGATAGTGCTCAAGTACAAAGCTGTCTTACCGATGAAGAGGAATCCAAAAAAGAAGACGTACAAGCCAGCACCCACCATTTTAGTGAGTGCATAAGTGACATACCTGAAATAAAATGCTCACTGCTAATAAATCCTTCTGCCTACACACAAAGAAGATGCACTCTGAAATCACCAGATTCAAAACTACACACTAAATACTATATAAGTGTATTTATTATGTTGTGGCTATTTTAAAATGCAAGTATACATTCTAAATGACCCTGAAAAGGAGTAAGCGGAAGAAGATGGATGGATGGATGGATGGATATTCTAAATGATTCATTTAATTCTTTCATTGTTGTTTTCTGCACTAAATAGCATTGTTTGTTTCTTTGTCTCTTCCCTGCAAACAATAATCAGCTGATTGATAGTCCCATTCATCCATCCATCTTCTATACCACTTATCCTTCCTTCAGGGTCACGGGGAAACTTGGAGCCTATCCCAGGGAGCATCGGGCACAAGGCGGGGTACACCCTGGACAAGGTGCCAATCCATCTCAGGGCTGATTGATAGTCCCATTGTATTTATTTTCCACCTGGCATATATATGTATATAAGTATTCTTGACCTCTTATTCAAATAGTTAAGTGCCCCATTATTGCGTCTTTGTATTAACATATTGACCACAAAAAAAATCAATCTGCAGGAACATTAACATTTTTGGGCACAACCATAGTTGCTTTATACCCACCCCCTCCCAAAAATAGATTAAATTTTTATTTATTTATTTTTTTTAAATAATAACTTTAAGGATTTAGCTTTAAAGAAGTATTTAATGCGATGGCCAAATAACCAAATACCTTACATTTCACAAAAGTGCATACGTGCTTTAACCAGTTTGCAAAAAGTGTGTGAACATCTCAAAGAAGTAAATACTGGCTCTCTTCTTCTTCTCAGTGATAAACGAGTGTCAGAAAAGGAAAGTTGTGCAGCGCCACCTTGTGTACCGGGGTATTTCTGCTTTTCACCAAAAAAAAACGCGGTGAAAAACAGACAGTTTAATGGGCTGTGAAAAACGTCCCGGTGTGAACAGGCCCTGACACACCTGGACAATTTGGAAATTCCAAACAGCCTAAAACCCATGTCTTTGGAAGGAAACCCCAAACCACGGGGAGGTCATGCAAACTTAGTGCACATAGGGCGGAGGCGGGATTCAAACCACCAACCCTGGAGGTGCGAGGCAATCCCAAACATGATCCAGTTTGTGTGAGTCTGTGCCCATGACAGCCTCAGATTCCTGTTCTTGGCTGTCAGGAGTGGAACCCACTGTAGTCTTCTGCTGTTGTAGCCCATCCACCTCAAGGTTTAATGTTTTGTGCATGCAGAGATGCTTTTCTGCTCACCACAGTAAAGAGTGATTATATATCCTTCCTGAGAGCTTGAACCAATCTGGATATTTTCCTCTGCCCTCTCAAATAAACAAGTAGTTTCCACCCACAGAAATGTTGCTCACTCAGTGTTTTTTGTTTTTCGCACCTCTCTGTGCGAAAGACTGTTGTTTGTGAAAATCCCAGGAGATCAGCAGTTTCTGAAATACTCAAACCAGCCCTTCAAGCACCAACAAACATGCCACGGTTAAAATCACAGAGATCACACTTTTTCTTCATTCTGATGTTTGATGGGAACTTTAACTGTGTCTGCATGATTTACAGTATGTATACATTGCGCTGCGGCCACAAGATTGGTTGACTGGGTTAACTGCATAAACACACAATTGTTTATATGTTCCTGTTAAAGTGTATGGTGGGTGTAGCTTGACAATAACATACATTTTAAGTACGGAATATACTAAACAACTAGCAGGAAAAAAACAGATTAATATCAAATTAGTTTGATATGAAGACTATTCATAGTAGGTTATTTCAACTTAATTCTACAATTTTGATTCAGTAAGGAAAATACATACTTTTTAAAAACACATAATCTAAAATTATATATGAGACCCTGTGAATGGCGAGTAACACGGGGGTACAAATGAGGGTTCACAGCAAGTGTAAGCCCAGCACATCAGCATGTCTTTTAAGTGGGATAGCTTTGGGCCCGGAGGAGGTTGTTCATTTGTTATGGTTGACCCCTGGCTTTGTAAGAAGGGATGTATCTAGTTTGTAAAAGTGCTTTCATCTTGGCCCCTAAATATGTTTGAATTGAAAAGGGTTATGATGTATTTATATCGCTCTGAAAAGGACAATAGAAGAGGTCTCCCTTGGTCTTTCTCTCTCTCGCTCTCTCTCTCGCTCTCTCTCTCTCGCTCGGTGTCTGTGCCTCCGCCCTCCCCCCCCCCCCCCCCCCCCACTTCAACTCACACCCGAGTTCACAGACCTTTTGGCTTTCTGTTCATGTCCCCTGTGTCTGAGGTCAGAGGAACATTCCACACACCGCCTTTTGCTTAGCTGGGTGGAACATCCCCAGATCAATTTGGACAAAATACAACAGAAAATTCATGAGAAGCTCAGCAGCCCACTGTCGTTATTGCTGCAGGCTATTAGTCACCAGACTCATTATGTCTTATTACAACACAAGCAAGGTGCAATGCAAAAGTCTGCAGTGCTTGGGAAGAATTACCAAGCCACTTTTGTTTGTGCTGTTATTTCCTCCTGGAATTTACAATCACATTTTCTAAATGTTTCTTCCCATTTGCAGCTGCAGGAAGCCCTGGAAGAATCATGTCTGCTTAGTCACGTTGTTTGCGTTCTATTATGAAGCAACTGTAAGTAACTGAACATCAATTTTCTGTGTCAATCAACTCTGCCATTCTATTAAAAAGCAGATCAAATGAACATATGGCCCTTTTGTCGTCATTACAGATATGACTTATTTACAAATGCTCGGAATAGAAAACCTACTGCAGGTTTGTGCTTCTGTATATATCTGCAGTCCATATGCAAAAAGGAACCTACAGGAGTATAAATTCTCACCACACAGCATCTAAGGGAAAAATGCTTTTTAGCGAGTACCAGAAGTTTCCATCTCAAATGCACCCAGGGAACACCTGTATGTGGCATGTGTCTAATGATCTGCTTCTGGGAAGCCTGCATAGAAGGGGCATATTGACTGCAATTATTCAGGACACCACCTGCAGTCAGGGGCTATAGCTCCCATGCAGTGCTTTCAGTAGTAAGCGCCCTGTATTTAACATGTGGGAACGCACATTCTGTCCGTTATCGCTTTATTGTTGCAGACTTTTCCCCCCTTCTTTCACTTGCTTTTTTTTGTAAAAAACTAATTGAATTCTTGACTCCTAAGACACAGCTCGCTCTACTAGACTTGAGAAAGTGAGAGAGAGAGGGAGAGAGAGAGAGAGACGAAAGGAAGAATGGAAGACGCAAGTTTCAGGATTTTTTTCCCCTCTTTCTCTTTTTTTGTGTTTGAGTGGGGTGGAGCAATGGGGGTGAAATTGTGGTGGGTGGGGTTGGGGCAGCATAGAGGGGTGAGTCTCCATGTACTTTGATACGAAGGGTCAGAGGTCATGCTCCCTCCGTTTGCCAGGGAGAGGCGATTTGGGGGCGGTTTATCCAACAATCATTTTCTTTGGAACGTTTCAAAGGCAGTACCCCTGCAACATCTTTGTAGTTGTGCTTGACCAACTCTAGACAAAACAGATTCTGCCAAAAAGGACCCTTTCTCACCTCTCCTTGGGGTTGCTTCTCTCTTCGATGCCTTGCACCCCCTCCCCCTTCATCTCCCATGGTCTGATCAATGTAGACTCACTACAACTGCTGAGGCATTGTCTACTCTGCTCTTTGACACATGCAGATCAACTGTCACAGGCTCGACCAATTGTGCTTATAGCACAACTCCTGGGGACCATATGACCATATGCATCAACCTTTGTGCTACAGCTTATGAGAAATCATTCACATACACACATGAAGGTATACATGCTTCCTGAACACAACATTGACTGGCTACAGTCAGAATATCTAGGAGCAACAGCCATGCCTGTCATCATTATACCAAGGGAAGCAGTGTATTTGATCACTCACATGTATCTATGGTGCTGAAATCGCTACCATTTCCCCGGCAAAACATAATATATGAACATACAGAAACTATTAATTAATTCAGAGACAAACGCTCTGATAATTATTACAGTAAGGTTTTTAAAAATCACTGAAGACAGATTTCCCAAAACTACTCTAGTTTCAGGTCTATCATACTATGATCTAAGAAGTATGATGCTTATGGCAAAATTTAATCCAGAAGAGTAACATGTCGGGGCAAATCAGCTTTATTTTGCACATTAAAATTATTAATGTCTTAACATTTGTCACAGTCACTTGAACTAGAATGTAATTTTAGCTTGTATGAAGACTCGCATAAAACACATGAAAGTCCTTGTATCTGGAGAACAAATGATTTGGCATGCTGAGTGTACACACATCGGCTAGAGTTACATTCCCTTGGATGGAGTCTTCTAGAGTCTACAAGCCCTAGCTTGTTAGCAAGGGTCTGACATGTTTGACATTACAGGAAACAGTTTAGCTGACTATTAGTCACACACTCACAAATGCTTCCTTATAATTCACCAGGAAAACAGAATAAGAGAAAAACAGGTCGATCAAACAGGAAAAAAACAGTTGGCGCACTGGCCTATAAAAGGCTAGAAGTTATTAATAGGTCAGGTCTATTACCATATTGCCTTCCTTACTGCACTTATGCTAGTGTTATCCAACCAAATGAGTCATTAGTGTGAAAGAATAAACACCAGTTATGCGTCATATAACCATATAAATCACATTAAACCTAGTATTAAATTAGAGTGTTTTATGGCATGATAATGGCATTTCTGTTTAGAGATGCTTTTTTAATTGCAATGAGCCCTTCAAAAAAACAAAAAAAACAAACAAACATATATATATATATATATATATATATATATATATATATATATATATATATATATGACGGGGATGATATCATAAGCATAATTACTATCTTATTATTTCTTCTTATGATATTACAATAAAACAAATATAAGGCTAGAGCTATTTTTTTGAAAGGATTAATTTCAAGTGGTCTTGTTCTATTGGCAAATAATTCAACTTATTTAAGCACTTATTTCTAAAAGCAAGCAAAATCTGCCAGGAGAACAACACCACAATTTCAAGCTTTAGTTAAATAATGAGAAATATTACAAATTAATTCAGGATACTTTCACTTGAAAGGATTTTTACAGTGCAAGTCCTTTAAAAAAATGATTATGCAAACTGTCCATTGCACTATACTATAATTATAGCCACTAGAAATCCTGAAAGAGCAGCTTTCAACAAACTGAACAAGCTATTTGAGGTTGTATTATAAAAGAGACCAGCAGTAGTGGAAAATAATCCGCTTTAAGACTAAGTGACCAAGGTGACCAAGACCTAACATGACTAAGACTGCTCGAATTGCAAGATACACTGGTGGCGAGGGTGGCAAGCCTAAAGAATCAAGACCACAAATGACAAATAATTTAAGCAGATTTGAGTTCAGACACATTTTCTTCAGCTTGTTCACTGTGTCTTTCATGCAAAGTGGTTTGCCAATGAAGAGAAATAAGAGCAACGCTGGAAGTCAGAGTACTTTCAGATGCAGTTTTTATAATGTAATATATACAACAAAATGTTATATTATATTCACAGATACAAACGTTATATTATATTCCACTACTGAAATCATCTAGTTTGCAACAGTCCAGTCCAACTAACTGCAAACACTTTCATAAATTGTCACTTGCAAGACTAATACAACTACTGAGAGACAAGATGGGTTTCTGAGCAGATGATTCGTTAAAGAAAAGAAGAAAAGAGTGTTATAATCATGCCTAGCATGGTTACAAATTCAACTGTGAAAAGCAATCCTGGGAAAAACGAGTAGCCAGAACACTGCTGAGATCAATCATGTTCACAGCAAAGAGATATGAGATAGAAGAATCAACCTTGGCATTTTTCTCCAGCCACAATATCCCTGTAATGAACCTTGAGATGATGTTCAGTGGAAAAACTGACCAGAAAAAGCATGAGTGGGAGGGGAGAGAGAGTGGAAGAGACAGATGGACAGAAGGGTAGCCAATAAGTAGAAAGAGACCAAAGAAAAAGAAAGAATAAAATAGAGAGGAGTAACAGTAGGACAACAAGAACAGTGAATAGTACAATCACATTTACGTTATACTACTGCTGTTTTTCCCATGGTGCATACAATAAAATGTACAACACATCAGTGTCAAAAGCACACCCACACTTCTCTTTCTCATGCTCTTCTTCCCCTGTTCTCCTTTTCTTTAGGACGCTGTCGTTTTCTGTGCCTCCTGTCTCACTCCCTGCCCTTTAGATACCTCAGGCGTGAAGCTGGAACAATTACATTTGCAACACAAGGGGCTCTTCGTCACCCGGCTTCCCAAATTAAAACGCACATTGTACAACCGGCATTTCATAACCCTCTACTACCACCTTTAAGATATTCCAAGATAGATCTCGGCTCTTTGATTATAACTTACAGGTAACAATTACAGGTAATCATAACAAATCAAACAGGTGTTGCAGTTATTGTGACATGTTAAGAAGTAAAAAGGCTTACAAGAGCTACTAATAGCAGAACTCAGATTGGACTACTTTCATCAAATTCATTACAATGTCTTTAGGATTTGTTTCACTTTATCCTTCAAAGCACATTGAGCACATCCTAACGATCAAAAATGATTCAACTGATTCAAGTCCTCGCCGTCCTCACAGTTGCCAATATACTACAAATAGTGTAGTGTTTCGAAGCCAAACTAGTTGACACCTTTTAGAGCATTAAATTAACTTCTCCCACTGTCAATGTATTAAAAAGAAGTTGGTCTATTATTTGGGTGCAGCAGTCTGTTTCAGAGGCCTGCTATTTCAGCCATCAAATTGGAGAATTAATGATGTGGATAATCGTTTCTTATTCAGAAATCTAAATTCGCGGATGAACAGTCAGGGCACCAGGGTTTAATAATTTAGCCGAATGGATAAAACAGCACAGAGCCACTGTATGCGCTTGATAGATCAGCTGCCTGACACGCAGAGGCAGGTGGAGGCTCAGTACTAGTGTTACAGCTTCATGCGGCTGTGTGTCATTAAGTGTGTGGGTGTATACATGGCTGAGCAATCAAAGGCAACAGAAGTGAAGGCAACCCTGCTTCGACATTATATCCTGCCTCGGTTTTTTCCCCCTTTCATGTCCCTCATTGCCTTTTGTCTCACTTTTTTTTTTAACCTAGCTCATCACATTAAGAAAAAAAACAGATTTGCTAGATGTAACTGGGTGAATAGACTAAATATGTTCATATTTGTGTAATTCCTATTCATGGTCTCAAAGAAGGCTACATCTTATAAAATGTAATAATGATCATTTAGATAAAAAAAAAGAAAAGAAAAGAAAAACAGAGACTAATTACCATATCAAAAATTCAATGTATGCTACTTTATACTTCAACAGATATGGCAAAGCAAAGGTCAAGGTTCAAGTCAATGAAAAAAAAAAATCTGCATGTTCTACACCATGAGGGGGCACAATTCTGCTTTCTAATAATTTAGGATCAGGATTCCATTCTTCTCCATCTGCATTTCAGAGGTGTTAGCTGACTGACTTCAAAGCAACGGCATGGCAATAAATTGAAGAGTACATTTATAAAAAAAAGAAAAAAAAAAAAAAAAAAAAAAAAAAAAAAAAAAAAAAAGGTTGGCCACCTGCATTGGTGCATCCTGCCTCTGACCATTTCAGTCCTCTACCCGTAATACTGCCTTCCATATGTGTAATAAACATCTTCTTTTAGAAAGCTTCATTAACATAACAAGTAAATAACAACACATTTTTATTGCATATACACATCCCTATGAACAAGGTGTTACTATAGAAAAGATAACACATTAGAATGAGCATGTTAACATAAACCTGTGATTTGCAGCTGGCACTACTGTCCAAGCCATGTGCTTATAGAAAATTTGAGCTCAAACAAGTTCTTGTAATGATGATAAGCAAAATGTCCCCAACCGTGATGTTAAATACAAAATCTCGTTTTCTGTTTCCACTAATAATGGACGCACGAGTGCTGCTCAAACTCTTAAGCACAAATAAAACTCATGCATCTGAGAGAATGAAGAGAATAACACCACCAGAAATGTTAAAACAAGAACATGGACTCACCAGAGAGAGGGGCTGATGGCCACTGACCACACTCTGTCATAAGTAGGGATGATATGAAGACATTTGCCCAGCTGGTCTGGATTTAATGTCCACAGCTAAAAGCAAAAAAGAACAAGACAACATTGGAGTCATGCATCTTTAACAAAACATGAAATAAAATCCTTAGTGCCTCTAGTTTTCTGCGATGTACAGACTCTGGATGCACCAAAATTTTGGCTGCCAAAAATGCCATTTTTGTTTTTTGCC
>NC_030418.2:20772921-20820421 GCF_001660625.3 Ictalurus punctatus
GTTAGCAGTGGTTTTCACCTCGCCACTCTTCCATGGATGCCATTTTTTGCCCAGTGTCTTTCTGTTAGTGGAGTAATGCTCAGTGACCTTTATTGATGCGAGAGTCCTGTAGTTCCTTTGATGTTGTCCTTGGCTCTTTTGTGACTTCCTGGATGAGTCGTTGCTGTGCTCTTGGAGGAATTTTGGAAGGTTGGCCACTTCTGGGAAGGTTCACTACTGTGCTGAGTTTTTCCATTTTTCCACTGTGGTCCTTTGGAGTCCCAGAGCCTTTGAAATAGCTTTGTAACCCTTCCCAGACTGATGCATTTCAGTCACCTTCTTCCTCATCATTTCTGGAATCTCTTTCAATTTTGGCATAGTGTGTTACTGGGTAAGACCTTTTAACCAACTTCATGCTGTTGAAAAAGTTCTATTTAAGTGTTGATTTGGTTGAACAAGGTTTGTAGTAATCAGGCCTGTTTGCGTCTAGTCCAGCTGAACCCCATTATGAATGCAGTTTCACAGATTTGGGGAATTAGTAACTACAGGGGTAAATATATTTTCACACAGGCCCAGTTGGTATGGGATAACCTTTTTGCTGAAAAGGTTGTCCCATGTGAAAGTCATGTGAAAAAATGAGGACACCCCATGGAAATTGTTGGCTTTTTTGACATATTTAGAAAAGCAAACATTTGATCCTTTTTGAAACAGTAGCTATTAATAAAGTTGATATACTTTATTATGAAAATATTTATAAATAACATTTATTCATGGAAACCACAAGGAAAATTCTCTTTTCCTATCATTTATTCAACAGAAATATCAATAAATATGATATTCTTCAGTGGAAAAAGTAAGTACACCCTTGGCCCCCTTTACCAGAAATAACTTTATAGAGACAATTTGCATAATTGTCCACCAGGCTTGCTGGAATTTCTTACCACTCTTCCATGCAATATTCTTTCAGTTGCAAGATGTTTGAGGGTTTTCTTGCATGTACTGCCCATTTCAAATCCCCCCACAACATTTCAATGGGATTCAAATCTGGGATTTGAATAGGTTATTCCATAACCCTCATTTTTGTTCATTTAAATTGTGACATTTACTACAAAATGTGTAATTTGATTGCATGTATCACCTTTATTAATAGGCACTGTTTCAAAGAGGATAAAATGTTTGCTTGTCTAAATATTGTCGCGACGGGCAGAGATCCGGCGCACACCAGAGGGAAAACGCTCCTTCTCCGACTGCCGCACCGGCACGACGTGGGCAGCTTCCTGCCGAACATTCCGCCAGCTGGAAGGACCGCCGCGGCAGGGCGGGGCTGACGCGACTCCGGCCCGCGATTGGCGGATCCAACGGGGAAGTCCCACCACTCAGGCGACGACGGAGGAGGATAAAAGAGCGCGCTTCCGGCCGGGAAGCGGAAGAGAATATCGTGGCGTCAAAACGGACTCCGTGCGTGTTTGCAGCGATTCGCAACCTCTGATCACGACGGTAACCTCACGCCTCACGCTAAATTCTTCTCTCTCTCTCTCCCTCTCTCCAGGAGTCGTAAGCGCGGACGAGACCGCCGGATAGTGAGAGTCGCACACACGGAGGACGCCGGCCCGGGAAAACCCCCGCCCCGCCTCGGGAATCCCGCCTCCGCCACGAGTCGACTCCGCCGGCCGTCACGCCTTCACAAACCCCCGCACTCTTCCATTTATCACACGTTCACCTCACCCTAGCCACAATAAAGCACCGTCTGCAACCACCCTTTGGTCTCCTGTGGGTCTGTACGCCGCCCTTCCCCGGGCTAATTCCTCACAACTGGTGGAGGATGCAGGCATAGTACAGACCCGCCTACTGCAAAGAAAAAAAAAAAAAAAAAAAAACCCATCAAAAGAAAACCACAAAAAAAAAAAAAAAAAGTTTATAAATAAACCCGCGAGAGAGAGAGGAAAAAAAAAAAAAAAAAAAAATGGACCCCACCCTGCAACACTTGCTGGAGACCAGCCTCCAGCAGCACGCCGTGACGCAGCAGCTCGCCGAAAGCCTTCAGGTCGCCACACAGACACTGATCGCCATGAGGACTGAGACCCCCGCCGCCTCCACGCCTCTCCCCGACGCAACCAGCGAGATCCGCCGCCTACTACCCCCCCTTGGCCCCGAAGAGGACCTTGAGGCGTACTTCGAGACCTTCGAGAGTATCGCCTGCCGGGAGGGGTGGGACCGTGACGACTGGCCCCGTGCCCTTGGTCCCCTGCTCACGGGAGAGGCCCGAACAGCCTACTATGCCCTCGACCCGGAGGAGGCTACGGACTACCTGGCGATGAAGGAGGGAGTCCTGGCGTGGTGTGG
The DNA here is from genome assembly GCF_001660625.3 of Ictalurus punctatus. Classification (NCBI taxonomy): domain Eukaryota; kingdom Metazoa; phylum Chordata; class Actinopteri; order Siluriformes; family Ictaluridae; genus Ictalurus; species Ictalurus punctatus. The sequence goes on from NC_030418.2 coordinate 20,775,244, forward strand.
CCGAACCCCTGGCCGGGCCGCTACTGAATTCCATCGTTGGGTTTATCGAACAGGTGCTCGACCACGTTGCCAGATGAACGCCCTCCTCCGGATCACCAAACGATGGCTCCGACCGGATCGGCATACCGCCTCGGAGGTGGCGGAGAAGGTGGCGGTCGACCGTTTCCTGAGAGCTCTACCCCGGGCAGAGAGACAGGCCGTGGGGGCCCACGCCCCAACTACGCCCCAGGAACTCCTGACTGCCCTGGAGCGAACCTTGGCCACCCTGGAGCTCGACTCCGGGGAGCAGCAGCACCTCGATCGGCCCCTCGGTGCCCAGGGCCCCCGGTCTGACCGCCAGACCCGGCCCCGCATCTGGAGGAACCCACAGAGGGCGCCCACTTGTGAACACCCCCGAGACGAGCCCATGCCTACAGAGCCGGAGAGGGAAGCCGCCCGGCTGCTTACAAAACCATGGCTGGCAGGCTGCGCCCTCCATCAGCAGCAACCGCCAGAGGCGCCCTCCGTGACGGTGTGGGTCGAAGGGAGACCGGTAACCGCCCTACTGGACACCGGGAGCACGGTGACCCTTGCCCAACCCTCCATCCTGCCTGAGGGGCGCCGACCAAGCGGGACGCTTACCGTGACATGCGTCCATGGGGACACCCGGGAGGTCCCCTCAGCTGAGGTCCAGATCCGGAGCGAAGCCAGCACCTGGCCCCTCCAGGTCGGAATCATCCCCGAACTCCCCGTGCCCCTCCTCCTGGGACGAGACTGGCCAGGATTCCGGGTGGTACCGAGAGCCGAGTCCTGGAGACCGCGGCGGCGGGGGAAGGGGATCCCAACCCGGCCGGCCTACCTGGCCCAGGACGACGGAGAGGCCACCTCAGAAGGTAAGACCCCCCAAACTACTAACCCTCTGTCATCTGTCTTTCCCCAGGTAAACCGGGAGGGAAAGTTCGGTCGGGAACAGAAGGAGGACGACCGACTGAAGCACTGCTGGGCCCAGGTACGGGTGATAGAGGGGGTCGACCAGAGCCCAGACCTGAGGCTCCCCACATCGTACTTCCTCGTCCGAGGGGGGCTCCTGTACCAACGGGCCTGCCGCCGCGGGGAGCAGGTGGACCTACTGGTGGTGCCCCGAGCCAAGACAGCCATCTTATTACACCTAGCCCACACCCATCCCCTCGGCGGCCACCTGGGGGCCCGAAATACCCTGGAGAAACTGCGGGACCGCTTCGTGTGGCCCGGGATGGACGCGGAGGTCCGGACCTTTTGTCAACAGTGCCCGCAGTGCCAACGCACGGCCCCGCGGAGGCCCCCGCCGGCGCCCCTGATACCCCTGCCCATCATCGGTGTCCCGTTTGAGCGAGTGGGCATGGATCTCGTGGGGCCCCTACCCAAGTCGGCCCGGGGCCATGAATACATCCTGGTCCTGGTCGACTACGCCACTCGGTACCCTGAGGCGGTGCCGCTCCGCAAGGCCACCTCGCAAAACATCGCCAGGGAGCTGGTACTCCTCTTCAGTCGAGTGGGGATCCCCAAGGACGTGTTGACCGACCAAGGTACGCCGTTTGTCTCGAAGCTAATGGCGGATTTGTGTCGTATGTTACAGGTGAAGCACCTCCGGACGTCCGTCTACCACCCCCAAACCGACGGACTTGTTGAAAGGTTCAATCAGACCCTCAAGCGGATGCTGCGCCGGGTGGTGGACGAGGAGGGGAGGAACTGGGACCTCCTCCTCCCCTACGTACTCTTCGCCGTTCGGGAGTGCCCCCAGGCGTCCACGGGCTTCACGCCCTTCGAGCTCCTGTTCGGGCGGCGGCCGCGGGGATTGTTGGATGTAGCCCGCGAAGCCTGGGAGGAGCAACCATCCCCGTTCCGCTCCGTCGTCGAGTACGTGCAGGACATGCAAGCCAGGATTGACAGGGTGGGCCCCATCGTCCGGGAGCACATGCTGGCGGCGCAGGAGGAGCAGAAGAAGGTATACAACCGCCCCGCACAGCCCCGGGAATTCCAGCCGGGGGACCGGGTCCTCCTGTTAGTGCCCAGCAGCGCCTGCAAGTTCCTCGCCCGGTGGCAAGGTCCATACACTGTCCTCGAGCGCCGGGGCCCAGTCAACTACCGCCTACAGCAACCCGGTAAGCCGAAGGACGGGAAGCTATACCACATAAACCTGCTGAAAAAGTGGGTGGAACCAACCCCGGTGGTGTCGGCGTTCGCAGTTCAGGACTCGGACCGGGGCAAGGGTACCTTGGTCGGCTTCGGGGAGGACCTCACCCCCACCCAAAGACAGGAGCTTACCGAGCTGACCGACCAGTTTGCAGATGTGTTTTCGGCTGCCCCGGGAATGACTCAGCTGGTCCAGCATGAAATCAAGACTCCTCCCGGTGTAGTGGTGAGACAAAGGCCATACCGTGTCCCCGAGGCCCGGCGCCAGGCCATCGAGGAGGAAATCAGTCGCATGCTGCGGGACCACATCATCGAGGAGTCCAGCAGCCCCTGGTCCAGCCCCATCGTCGTCGTGCCGAAGCCGGATGGGAGCATGAGGCTATGCAATGACTTCCGGAGGCTGAACCAGGTGTCGGAGTTTGACAGCTACCCCCTCCCCAGAGTGGACGACCTGATTGAGAGGCTGGGGAGAGCCCGATTCATATCGACCCTGGACCTCACCAAAGGCTATTGGCAAGTGGCGCTCGCACCGGAGGCAAGGCCCAAGACAGCCTTTAGCACGGCCACCGGCCACTGGCAGTACCGGGTTCTCCCCTTTGGGCTGCACGGGGCGCCCGCCACGTTCCAGCGGCTAATGGACATCCTCCTGCGACCCCACCGACAGTTTGCCGCGGCCTACCTGGACGACGTGGTCATACACTCCTCCACCTGGGCCGACCACCTGTTCCACCTCAGGGAGATCCTGAAAGCCCTCCGGGAGGCCGGCCTGACGGCGAACCCAAAGAAATGCCACCTAGGGCTGACGGAAGCCCAGTACCTGGGATACCGCATCGGACGGGGGATGCTGAAGCCCCAACAAAAAAAGATCGAGGCTGTGAAGGACTACCCACGTCCAACGTCGAAAAAACAGGTACGTGCCTTCTTGGGATTGGCGGGCTACTATCGCAGGTTTGTGCCTAACTTTTCTGCTGTAGCCTCTCCCCTCTCAGACCTTACAAAGAAGGGCCAGCCAGACCAGGTGAGGTGGACAGCCGATGCAGAAAGGGCCTTCCAGGCCCTAAAAGAAGCCCTCACCAGCGCGCCGATACTCCGCAACCCGGACTTTGACCTCCCGTTCACTGTACATACTGATGCGTCCGAGACCGGGCTGGGTGCCGTCCTCTCCCAGACCTTCGACGGGGAAGAACACCCAGTCCTCTACATCAGCCGGAAGCTGTCCCCGGCCGAGAGGAAGTATGCGGCGGTCGAGCGGGAGGCACTAGCAATAAAATGGGCCATCGAGGAGCTGCGATACTATCTGGCGGGCAGGCACTTCATCCTCATAACCGACCACGCCCCCCTGCAGTGGATGGCCAAGGCGAAGGACACCAACGCCCGGGTAACCCGCTGGTTCCTCGCCTTACAAGACTTCTCTTTTCAGGTTAAGCACCGGGCAGGGGCCCAGCATGGTAACGCGGATGGGCTCTCACGACGAGACGCCCTCTGGGCCCACCACCGAGCGGCAGTAGGCTCGGAGCTGAGGGGGGGGTACTGTCGCGACGGGCAGAGATCCGGCGCACACCAGAGGGAAAACGCTCCTTCTCCGACTGCTGCACCGGCACGACGTGGGCAGCTTCCTGCCGAACATTCCGCCAGCTGGAAGGACCGCCGCGGCAGGGCGGGGCTGACGCGACTCCGGCCCGCGATTGGCGGATCCAACGGGGAAGTCCCACCACTCAGGCGACGACGGAGGAGGATAAAAGAGCGCGCTTCCGGCCGGGAAGCGGAAGAGAATATCGTGGCGTCAAAACGGACTCCGTGCGTGTTTGCAGCGATTCGCAACCTCCGATCACGACGGTAACCTCACGCCTCACGCTAAATTCTTCTCTCTCTCTCTCCCTCTCTCCAGGAGTCGTAAGCGCGGACGAGACCGCCGGATAGTGAGAGTCGCACACACGGAGGACGCCGGCCCGGGAAAACCCCCGCCCCGCCTCGGGAATCCCGCCTCCGCCACGAGTCGACTCCGCCGGCCGTCACGCCTTCACAAACCCCCGCACTCTTCCATTTATCACACGTTCACCTCACCCTAGCCACAATAAAGCACCGTCTGCAACCACCCTTTGGTCTCCTGTGGGTCTGTACGCCGCCCTTCCCCGGGCTAATTCCTCACAATATGTACAAAAAAACAACAACAATTTCAAGTACTTATTTTTTCACATGACTGTAATTCAGATACTAGTACATGATTAATTATGTACCCTTACTGTAAAGTGTTACCCATATCATTGAGTTAACTGATTTGATCAGTTGATTAAAACAGAGACTCTGGATTCTCAACATATTGACTACTGTAATAGGAAACATTTTTTTTTCAATATTTTATAAGGAATAAAATGACCAATCCAATACCTTAAAGAAATATTTTTTAAGTGGCCTATTTAGGTAAGCATTAGTCTGAGCTTTAGAAGCACTGGCCATGGGCCATGGAGCATCTGATATCTTTTGAACACTTTTATGGCCACAAGCTTCAGAATCCTGAAGGTTGAAATCTGATCTGTGTGCCGTATTTTTGTTTAAATGCACATCCGTGTAAATGCACTTTCTTGCACCAGTGTGCAGCAGGCAAATGAACTTCTGAACACCACAACACAATTAACTTTTTCAAGAGTAAGATGTGCTGGATGGATGTTTGCTGCCAGGCTACAGGAAAAGGTGTATGATTGGTCATCTGACATGTCAAGTCAAATTGCCTCTTTCCTGAAATTCGGTGGTTCTTGGATATGTCTATTGAGAAAATGTACCTGACTCTCTAGCACGTCATAAGAATCCCAAGGGATTTCAAGACATTATATTAAGTAAAATGAACTTACTTTATCTTCCACTTGAGAAGGACATTGTTACGACAAACACCGTGACTCCAATTTTGGGAAATCTTCACCCTGTCCTTTAGGGCAATGGTAGGATATCTAAAAGAACACATTATAGAATTTCAATTTAATAACACATGCGCACTTTTTTTTAAAAAGAAGGCAGTAATAGCTGCCTATAAATATGATAAAATACATTTGGGTAATTTAAAAGAGTTACTCATTCTCTTAGAGCTCCCATTATGTGTAACTACAAATGTGAGATCTCCAAAAACCAAAAATAATAGAATCGAACTCATGTCAGCTTAGGCTGCCTTTTTGAATTAGAGTAAAGACACAACCTGGGGCACTTTTTAACCATAACAACACACTTATGTCTTTGGAGGCAGAAAAGAAGGAGAGCTACTTGTGAAACTTGATTGTGGTCTCATCACAGCATGTACCATAGACAGTGAAATATAGAGACATTATTATTTTTATTTATCTCGCAACAATGGGATATTGGCAGGGAAATATTTTTGATTCAACATGTCCTAAATCTTATATTTGCTTATATTGTCAAGTTATTTTGAAAAACATAGTACTGCTAGTGACAATATATGACATGCTTTATGATATGTTCATGATATGGAGATTTTTAAATATCGGTATTTTAATGATAATCATAATAACAATGCTAGCTAATTAGCTAATAATCTGTGGTAGTGTTTATGGCTACGGTGTCATGTGATCTGTGTCACGTCATCTGTCCAGTCAAAGCATTTTCTGTAGAAAAGCACTTAGTGTGAAAGCTTAGTCTACCAAGCATGTGTACAGTTTTGTGAACAGATATGTGCTAGTCATCCTCATGGTCTTTATCAATAACTGGCTGGATATTTTTGGTGGGTAGACTGTTTCACTTCTGTTTCAAAACTGTTTCAGTTCAATCCAGTACTGAAATCGAGCTGTTAATGCTGACAATGATGCTGTGCCTGATACACTCATACCACCACCACTGTCACTATCATGTCACTACCATGTCAGTGTCATTGCTGTGCTGAGAATAGTCCACCCCCCAATAATATCTGGTTCCCCTTCCATCAATACCAGGGACAATAGACTGTTTACCTACAAAGTGCAGCTATACACCGATCAGCCATAACATTAAAACCATGAATAGGTGACATGAATAACACTGATTATCTTGTAACGATGACACCTGTGGAGTGGTAGGATATATTAGGCAGCAAGTGAAGAGACAGTTCTCAAAGTTGATGTGTTGAATGCAGGAAAAATGGGCAAGTGTAAGATCTGAATGCCTTTGACCAGGGCCTAGACAACTGGGTCAGAGGAGAGCATTTCCAAAACAGCAGGTCTTGTGGGGTGTTCCCGGTATGCAGTGGTTATCATCTACCAAAATTGCTCCAAGGAAGGACAACCAGTGATACAGAAACAGGGTCATGGGCACTCAATGCTCACTAATGCACGTGGGGAGTGAAGGCTAATTTGTTTGTTCCGATGCCACAGAAGAACTACTGTAGTATAAATTGCTGAAAAAGTTAATGTTGGCTATGATAGTAAGGTGTCAGAACACACAGTGTATTGTGTAGACCGTTCAGTGTGCCCATGTTGACCTCAGGCCAAAAGCGACTACAATGGGCACCTGAGAATCAGATCTAAACCATGGAGCAGTGAAAGAAGGTGGCCTGGTCTGATGAATCATGTTGATGGCTGGGTGAGTGTGTGTCGCTTACCTGGGGAAGAGATGGTACCAGGATACACTATGGGAGTAAGGCAGTGCTCTGTAGGGAAAACTTGGGTCCTGGCATTCATGTGGACGTTACTTTGACATGTACCACCTACCTAAACACTGATGCAGAACAAGTACACCCCTTCATGGCAATGGTATCCCCTAATTGCAGTGGCCTCTTTCAGCAGGATAATGCACCCTGCCACACTGCAAGACTTGTTCAGGAATGGTCTGAGGAACATGACAAAGGTTTTAAGGTGCTCACTTGGCCTCCATATTCCCCAGATCTCAATACAATCAAGCGTCTGTGGGATGTGCTGGACAAACAAGTGTGATCCATGGAGGCCCCACCTCGCAACTTACAGGACTTAAAGGATATGCTGCTAACATTTTGGTGCCAGATAACACAGCACACCTTCAGAGGTCTTGTGGAGTCCATGCCGCAAAGGATCAGAACTGTTTTGGCGGCACAAGGGGGACCTACACAATATTAGGCAGGTGGTTTTAATGTTATGGCTGATTGCTGTATAGCAGCTGTACTTGCTAAACTTGCCACTGAATGTATAAACTATAGGAAATGCATAAGCACATCAAATGGACCCAAGCTATCACTTATAATTGAAGAAAGAAGACGTTAGAGGCTCACTTAGCCATGCCACCTTTTCCAAGATACTTACATTTTCCAAGATGAGCCTTATTTTGACAAAAGTTATCTTACGTGTGTCTAAATGTACAACCAATGAAACATAATTCAAACTCAGCAAACTTAGCTAAATGGAGAAGTGACTATTATAACTGACTAGATAGATACATTATTTCAGATCATATCTAGTGGGGTAGTGGACACCAGTTAACTGAACAGGTTGACTTGGGAGCAAATGTAAACAAGACCGTAGCGCGTTGCGTTAGCTTACAGAATTAGCAGTTACGCTGTTTCCTTTCGTACGACGCACACTAAATACAGCACTCTGCGGAGTTTACGTTCCGTCTTACGTAATTCGCGCAGAAGGCCCACGTTAGCCAGTTAGCAGACTAGCTACATATCTATATAAAATAAATCCTCACAGGTCTGTTCCTTCCCGTGTCAGTCCAGTGTTGATAAAGTGTCTCGCTATCTTCCTCCACACCACGTCGCGGAGAGTGAAGTGCTGGCTTCTCTTGCAGACTTGAGAGAGGCGACATAGCGATTTGTAGTCCAGGTACGACAAGATTAGGTAAAGAACATCATCGGGTAACTGAAAAAACACCATGTTGGGCTCCTCCAACCTGTCACCTTGTCACTCTTAGCTATCACGCCGGATTTATTTAGGTGTTTATTAACGTCTTTATAGCGGATAAATCTGTCTGTTTTAGCTAGGCGTATGGACAATCCCATTTTCTCAAGGCGAAGTAATACAGTGAGCGATGAGAGCCATTCCAGTATGACAGCAGGTCACGTGGTTTGTGTTGTCCCTCAGTCACATGGGCTGTGTTTAAAACGGAACGCTTGTGCACTCACTGCATACAGGAAAAGTGTGCACTTATACTCTAGGTTTTCTTTTTGTGCGAGTATGTACTATAGTATACACTATCATCTAGTGTCCTACACAGTCATGTGACTAACCTGTCACTCACTCGTCTGGATAAGACAAGATAAGATAAGATAAGATAAGATAAGATAAGATAAGATAAGATTACGTCATTTTTTATTATTCATAACAGTAACTTTGACACAAACTCTTGGTTAGACAAATTTGAGATATGAGGTGGCAGAGATGGGAATTAAAAGTGAAATCAGTCAAAATAAATATTGCTTTGTTGTCAAAATAAATATTGCTTTGTTTTATTGATTTGTAATTATATACCGTAAAATGGCACACAGCAGACATACACATCTAGTAATAATAACATTATTATTATTATTATTATTATTATTATTATTATTATTATTATTAATGATGATGATGATGATGATGATGATAATAATAATAATAATAATAATAATAATAATAATAATAATAATAATAATAAAGAGTAAGAATACATACCCTCCCTCTCCCTCTCTCCTTCTGTCAAGCCACACATGATTTTATGGAGATGCCAGTGATCCTGACACTTTCTGCTCTCCGACCTGCCTGATCCATCCTGATCTCTGGATGGAGCTCTCATCAACTGTAGGTTACAGCCTGGAAAATGCTTAGGATGGTACCGCTTGAAGGTCCATGGAAATAGTTTTGGACCTCAATTCCACATGGACATTCTCACTGTGGTTGCTGGGACTATGGTTGCTACTATGGACTTAGGACTGCAATTACCACATACAACTTTGGACTCAAGTCTCCTTTAATGAACAGTGGATTAGATAAATAAAAAAAACAGACTTCATATAGACCATAAACCATAATGAACTTTCTTTTACTTTCACACTATCCGTTGTTACCCAGATGAGGATGGGTTCCCTTCTGAGTCCAGTTCTTCTCAAGATTTCTTCTTCATATCATCTTAGGGAGTTTTTCCTTGCCACCGTCACCACCGGCTTACTCCACAGGGATAAATTCACACACTTAAAATCTGTATCCTGTGTTTATATATTTCTGTAATGCTGCTTTGAGACAATGTCCATTGTTAACCGTGCTATACAAATAAAATTTAATTGAATTGAATTGAATACAGAAGTTATTCACAGCTCAGTTGAGGTAAAAGACTCCTACACACATGTGTCTGTGAAGCATAACCATGGGGTCCTGCAAATTATTATTATTTTTTTTTTACATTGTCTTGTTACAGTCACAGATATCACAACCCAGCATTATCAAAGTTCATTCAGTCATTCTTTTATTCATTCATCCATTTTCTGTTACTGCTTTATCCTGATCAGGGTCACGGTGGAAACTCTGGGCATTAGATGGGGGAATTCATCCCCGGATGGGACAACAGTCCTTCACAGGGCACCATACATTTAAGTAATGTGACTATTATTTGAATAGCTGTGTCTAGAATCTTTATTTTACAGTTAAGTGAATCTCTGGCTGCAAAATGTTTGAGAACCCCTAATCTACACTCTTGTTCCACATCACACTTTTTGGCAAAGCTCTTCTCACATTCCAGCAGCTGTCAGTAAATTAGGGACTTTAAGAGACTTTAACATTGTTGTTTTTGTTGTTGTTGTTGTTTTGCCATAGTACACCTGCATGTAACTGTGGCAGGAAACAGCCAGTCAAATTTGTGCATTCATGAGATATCACAGATTTCTCTGTTCACTGTAATCGTGTTTGCAGACATTGTTTAAAAGACCTAATAAAGTCCAGTCTCTATGTCTGTACTGCCTATTCATTCAAAAAAGTTCCCCAGATGCAGTAGAATTTAGGCATGTAATTTGGGGGTGTGGCCTCAAGAGAACACTGAAAGGACCAACTGGAACTGTTTGAATTTTTGAGTTTCATAAAAGTGAGTTGAGTTTCATTTCTCTTTTCTCCCCAAATCACTGATAATACCTTTAATGTAGTCAGGTACTACTTTTTTTGGGAACAAGTGTACAATACAAGTACAGTAACTAGATAACTAGCAAAAATCTTTCTCTGAATCAAGTATTAATATAACAGATTTTTAAAGAGGATGAAACAGGATTACCTGCAATGTTTAGATGAAATCATATTGCAGTATAACTACATATTGTATTTACTTTTGTAGCTGCTGTTGCCTTCTTCACACAAACCTTTTTGAAGTATAATATTATGTAATATCATGGGATAGACTGTACTGCAAACATAGCTCTGAGCAAGGGATATGTCTGTTAATATTAAGTGTTATTTACTTTAAGACTATCTGTTCCAATATTTTGCACACCTAAACATTGGGTGGTCTGCCACCAAAGGTGCCATGTTTTAAGTTGTTTAACACATCTAGATGTAAATATGAGAAAATGAAAGCTGAAATTCTGATCTATCATCTCATATTCATCTTTTGATCTTAATCCCACATGTCTTCAATGTATAGCAAAAACAATAGAATTGTTGCCTTGTTGTTCCAATACTTTCAGACGGGACTGTAAGTGGACATTCAACCCATGTAGTATATCACCCTGGTATCCTCACATAATGGAAATATTCATGTTTTTAACATGCTGTGTAATACATACTGCTTTAGTGTGGGCTTTAATTTAAGTAGTACGAGTAACCTAAGCCATTTTAAACACAGCCCCAAATTACAGCCACAGTTATTGCCCTGTGTTAAACACATTAAAACTGTTACTGCTAGTGGAAATCATGTCCTAGCTTTTAATACTTTTCGAAGGCTCATCTGCATTGTATGGGGAAATATGACACTCCTTATGGTGTACTTGTTAACCTTACTGGCACTTGTATAATTTAGAAATAGTTTGCCATGTATTTGCCTGAGTTCATAATAAACAAAATGAAACAAACTGATTTTTTATAACTGAGAATTGAATTTTTAGCAGACATAGGCTTGTCAGGGGCAAGCCACTCCAAGCTAAACAACAAATCCCTAAAAATTATGATAAAGACTACAAATGTCCTAAATGCTCTGATTATAAACCCAGAACATGAATGGTCAAGATTCTTGTTTTTCAAAAAGTGTAAAGGATTTTTGGAAGTGAAAAAAGCAAAACAAACAAACAAAAATAGACTGTTGCTTTCTCACAGTGGTTTTAGAATAGTGTTTTAAAAGGCCTTGTTGAAAATGTTGAAAAGTGGAATTTACTAGAAACATATATTTCTTTTCATTTTATGTTCTTATATACGTTTCTCAGCTCCAGTCTCCACTGCTCCTGTGGACTCGATTTCTTAGTGGACATGCTCAGCTGCTTGTGGAATGCAATTTGTTCTTTTCTTCGTTCAGCTCTTTTCCAATTCCTCTCCCTGTCCACCCCTCACTTTGGCTCCACCAACTGCATTGATGTTTTTCTTCTTCTCTAGCTTCTGTTTTTTGAATGGCAGGCCTTTTTGACCGCAGATCCCATCTCATCTGAGCATTCAGTGTTTGTCATTGTAAGACATGTTTTTATATTGCCTTCACAATGGACCCATTTGATCCTACGTTATGGTATGTGATTGTCAGAAATGCAACTACTTGATAGGTGCTTTGTTGGGAAAGAAGTGCTAGCTTGACCTCAACCTATTCAAAGTGATGACCAAGTAGTTTAAGGCTCTGTAGCAGTGTTTCCCCAAACCTGGTTCTATAGTTCCTCTGCACTGCAATTTTTTGTGATTTTTCCTTTTTCAAAATGGTTTAATTCATTCTAAATTCATAAAAGTTTTGCTAATTAGTGTTTTAATGGATCCTTTATAACTGCAAGTTTGCACAACTCGATTTCTGTGAAAACTACTGATGATTTTCTTAACATTCATATTCTATTAAAATCAAGTCCAACTACATCACCACTGCTATTTACATATAAACTCTCTTCATGACCTTAGTGTTATAAGGTTCTATCTCCCATATTCATTGACAACAATAGCTGCTCAAATTGTTGATTCATCTGAGAAGTTTCTTTCTTGCTTAAATTTCAATTGAATTGTAAATACCAGCTTTTACATGCAAAGCAGGTACTTTCTGATGCGTGTCAATGACAATCTCTGGGATTTCATTTCATAAACATTCTAGATATGAAAAATACTTTAATGGTTCTGAGTCACTATACTGTCATTACAGAGAGAACACTAGACTCTTTGATCAGTTGTGCACAATAAGTGTACATGAAATATGCATATCACCCCAATGAGTCAGCACTCCACATTCAGGCACTATGAATGGCCATGTCCCCAATACTCAGGCTTCTAAAAAAATCATTTATGGTTGACTTTCCAGCTGAATTGACATAACTAAAGGGAAATAAAGAAGGAGGGGGGCGGGGTCTTTTGATCTCTTTTGGGGGGTGCAGAGTACTCTCTGAGGCTGGCAAACACATTTAGCCTGTAATTGTTCCGAACATTCTAACAATCAGCCTTAGAAATGCATGAGCAAACAAAGATTACAGATCCAATTGGAAAAGTCAACAGGTCTTCCGTAAGTCCCATTTATAAACAATTAAACTGTCGGGACTCATCTCCCCTTTGATCGGTGTTTGCATTTCAATTATGCTTTTCCGTTTGGCTGCGAGCTATCTGTGCACTCAGCTACTGTAGCTTGGAGGTTTACATGGACAAGAAAAAGGTGTCAGTCTTGGTTTAGGTTTGAAAAATAAACATATTAATATTACATTTCATAAGATCCACTCAAGCTCCCAAGAAATTTGTCTTATACATATCGATGTGCTGGGGACACTTAAGTTGAATTATTTATGTTATTTCCAAGTCATGTTCCTATCAGTTGAGCTCCTGTTTGCAGGAATGATTTTATGGCTAGGGTTAAGGAGAATGTGAATTAAGACTGCTTAGAGGTCTGGGTCATCTTATTCTCTCACCCTGGCATTCTACAGATTCAGCAGGAGGCCTTGTACAAGTCTAAATTGCTCCCTAAGCAAATTAAGAAGGTAGCTTTGTTTGTTTATCTGGGGTTAAGGATGACGGTTGCAGCTCAATAAAATGGATGAAAGCAGTTTTTCGCCCCCTCTTTTTCAAGAGAATTGCCCCTCATTTGCATGGCATCACAAGCTACACAGAAGGTGTGATTTTTCCCACAACCTGCTGGATCCCTCTGGTTTTCTACAATTTTATGGTTACTGAGACAAATTTAAGGGGAAACCAAGCCCAGAGAATACAGGATAACTGTGGCAAATCTTCAAGCCCTGTTAATCAGTAGTGATCATCCAAAATGCGAAAACTACAGGGAGTCTCAGAAGTTCCTATAACATAAATAATCCTGTTTTTATTCATAATTAAAACATGCAAGGTAAGCGTTAAAAATAATAATAATAATATATATATATGTATGTATATGTATATATATATATATATGTATATATGTATATATGTATACATATATATGTATGTGTGTATATATATATATATATATATTTATATGTATGTATACATGTATATAACCCTATATATTTATATATATATTTATCATTTATGTAATAATTCCAAGGACGTTGGAGGTCACTGGGAGTCCCTGCAAATGGGGTGAAGTAGTGCTGAGTAGATTGGAGTGGGTCTAAAGTGCAGAGGCCTCTGTAGAAACTCAGAAACACTGAGCCTCAGAGAGCCCTGCTGAGCTACTGGCCTTTCCGCAAGTTTGACCCTTGCACTCTGGGTCAGCTACTAGCATAACATGAGGCAGACCACATGGTGGACTGCGCCATAAAAACTCAACCAGGTTTTAGTAATAGACCTGCAAAAATGCACATCATATACATATAAATTAATTTCCAACATTAGTGATGTGCATTATTAATTAGTGTGAAATCATAATCATCTATTGCGACTCATCTATTGTAAAGTTATATTATGTTTTACTAAGAGTGGAATTATATTATTGCTGAAAGTGATTTAAAATTATGGGCTTTATGTGGTTTGTTATTGTGATACATCCATGTTTCATAAATATCAAGCTTTGTTAATGTGACAGAGAGAGGAGCCATTAATATTGGTAAGCTCCACTCATCTCAGTCAATAGTAACATTTGCCCTCCATCTTAATTCTCTTTCACTGAGTCTCATTCACTCCTCAATACCCTGTCTGCAAATACGCATAACCTCCTGGAACAAAACGTAGACTCTTCAAATTAGATTAAGCTACAGGGTGTTAAAGGTCTGAGATTAAAGAAAAACACCTGTCTGGTGGCTAGGAGCCAGAGTCGGGGAACTGCTGCATGTCCAGTTCAACCAAAGGAGAGGCCAAACAGCACGAGGACCCCTGGAGAGTCAGTCCTACTGAGCTGTTGACCTGTGCTGAGCCACTCCAAACACACTGGGGGGAGATGCCTTTACATGGTACCTTCATCTCTGGCTCCACCAGCCACTAAGCAGAAGGGTTACACAAACAAATTTGGTATTTATTATGATGTAATTACATGATGCTAAGCTGCTGATACGTATCTGTGTTTGTGTGGTTTACTGAAGATTTTTTAATAGATTTTTTATATATGTATTTGCCACAGTCTATAAAATAACATTAATCAGTGGAGGACAATCCATTAGAATTGTAAACCTTTATTTGCACGGCTTATTGTTCAGTTATTTATCTTCAAGCAAATTACTCAATAACTGTGATTAATTACTTTGTAATTAATTTTGAAACCAAAAGCAAATGCATAGTTAAAAGAATGAGGAATGTCTGGACCTGGCAACACTGAGTTTATCCTCAAATCCTAAGTTTATGCATTTACATCACAGCTTACATAATTGGTTTAGTATATTTTTAACATATTGGTTATTTTGATGCAGGAATGCGTTATATGGAATGTGTTTGGGAAGTTATTCAGAGAGTAGCATGAATGTGAGGTACATAAACTTAGAATGAATGAATAAAACGAATAAAAGAACTGAACAGACAAGTACTGGTATCCTAAGGTAAATTTATTACACATTTTTAAATAAATATTTCCATCATTAAAATTATTTTACACATCCTCAAATAAAAATAGATTTATATATGTATAAAAACAGACAGACACAATGCCACAAAGAACAACGTTTTCCCTACGTTTCATACAATGCATTTAAACACCTTGAACACCTCAACAGTTAAAACCACAGTAGGAAATGTGTTGATTATCAAAATGTAGCTGCCACAATTATATATGGATTTAAAGCTGTGTTTGCTTTAACTGTGGCTATCTCAAGGACAATCCAGAACCAAGAGCCACAGAGGTTACTCAGATGAGCTGGGTGTCTTATCACTGGGTGGTCGAGAGGTGCCTTGGCTGTACCTGTAACTCAATACAGCATTTTTTTTTTTTTTGTCAGTGCATTCTCTCAGGCCCTCCAAGTCCCCATGAGCAGCAATATGAAGAGTATAAATTACTCTAAAACTGACAAAACAAAATGAAACAATGAGACGGTGAAGTCCACACACTACTAAAATGTCAGTTCTGACATCTCACAGGTATCTCAAGCCATGTGCTTCACTTTCCTAACATTTTTACACAAGTCAGTACTAAAAGTCTGGAGTACAAAAATAGAGCTTTTTCCATTGTATTTTTTTTTCCAGAGTGTGTTTTTCTTTTCTAGAAAATTATTTTTTAAAAACTATATGTTAGGTATATTAATGCTCAGTACAAAAATCATTTTTGGAGTCCATAAGAGGATTCTGTTCATTATCAGAGACGGTATTTTCTCTCTCTCACTCACTGTCCCCCTTTTTTCTCCTGCATTACTCTTCAGCGCTCTCCTGAGTAACGGGTTCGTTTAGTCCGTCTGTTGAAAGGGTAGTTGATGAAATCAAAGGGTCTGTGCTCTGCGATGTGGTGTCCTTTGGGCATTCGCTTCATGAAGTGCACTTCCCGCTGGTGTTGCCTGGTTTTGGAGCCCTTGCGAGGTCTTCCTTTGCGTGTAAATGCCATGTACCAGCCCTCATACTTTACATTCTGGAGAGCTGTGTAGTTATTCTCCAGCACTATCTCTGTGAAAATGCAGTCTTTCCCCTGACCATTTCTCTGCAAACAAAAGGAACAGTGAAGAGTCAGATATCTAATTCATTTTAAATCTATGTTTCAGTTAAAGGTCATTTGAAAATGTATCTCAAATCTGCCAGAAGGTATTTGTAGAAAGCCCGTTCACACACACACACACACACACACACACACACACACACACACACACACACACACACACAGTCACAGCATACAGCATACAGCATATGCTGAAGTCATTATAGTTCAAGATCAAGAGAAAGAGAAATGACAGGAGTAACCAATGGCTTTCCCCCTTTGGTAAACACCAGTGAAGATTCATCCTCTGAGATTAATCGTTTTATGCACTTTGGGCTTCTCACAGGTCAACGCTTTAAGACTTACTTTTAGAGAGGAAATTACTTGCATATATGCTCTTTTTTAATCTTTCATAGCCAAGCAATCTGATCATAATTATAACATTATCAAAACTATTTTTAAAAAATGTAATACCCATCAATCCACTATAACTTCTAGGTCACTTCTAGGTAAGAACATGATCTGAACAATTTGAATTTAAACTGTTATAACAGTAATTTCTATAATTAGGTATTGTACACAAAAAAAAAAAATGCATCTCAGGTTCCATACCAACCGAGCTTCCTAACCTAAACCTTCCAAAACTAGCGATATGTCAATGCCTTAATGTGGTAAATCAAAAGTGCAACCCTAGCGCCAACCTCTTAACAAAAAGGGCCATTAAAATTAACCTCATATGAAGTATGGAAAATTGCTCACAGTCTATATCCACCAATAAAACACAACAAATAAAAAAAAACCTCTCTCATGCAGGCTGTCGTTGGGCAGCCAATATGTCAGATAGCATAAGATCAGGGGTGCCAAGCAGATGGTCCACCTGGTAGGGTGCTAGGAGGTGGGGGCCGAGTCTCCATCCCACTTTATTACCATTCACAGCAAGAAAGAGGCACAAATCCACCCTGGAACAAGAGTGCCCAGCTAAAAAAAGGAGGAAAGATCCTATTCCTTACAGTCCATATCCCATACTGCAACCCAGGAAAGGCTTGGAGCAAACTGTAAGCATTTACCAGACAAAAGGAGAATGTGGAAGCTTTCTATTTGCTTACCACTTCTCTCCACGGGATGTTGTGGTTTTGCTATTATAAT
Organism: Ictalurus punctatus; assembly: GCF_001660625.3. Lineage (NCBI taxonomy): Eukaryota > Metazoa > Chordata > Actinopteri > Siluriformes > Ictaluridae > Ictalurus > Ictalurus punctatus. The sequence continues at coordinate 20,792,647 of NC_030418.2, forward strand.
ACTTCAGTGCAGGAACAGTGGGAGAACTGTGATCTATATCACAGAGTAATATATTTCATGCATGTACCTTATGCTTCCTATTGATCCAACCATCAGAACTAATAAAAAAAAAATCCTTCCATTTAATCCAGAAATTGTTGAAATTGGTATCTGTTACAACAAGGTCTGTGACAGGTTTTTCTTGAATGCATGCTTTTCTTCTTACCTTGCCAATCAACTTTCCTCTCCTGTTCATGCAGATGTAGAATCCTGTCTCAGCTCCTTTAATTCGAACTCGACTGCCGAATGTGTCTGTCTCCACAATGAGTTTTGCTGTGAAACAAAAAATTCATTTCAGATCAGAAACAATGTTCGAGATTCTGTGGGAAACACTCGAAACTATATCTTTTTTTTTGTTTTTTGTTAAGGCACGTTCTATAAGTACTCATACACAGACTCTCATAGAAGCAAACACAAAACCCATAGGGGGCCATTGCTTAGGATTTATGCCAGTTCAAATTCTTTCAAAATGATAAAAACAGGTGGGCCTCAATTCTTTTACAAAGGAAGAAGCCACCTTGGCAAAATATTTAAGGCCAGTAAAATATATACCTGTAAGATTTTAGCCCATGAAGATGAATTACATGTTGCTTTCATGGTTTTTTTTTCAGTCAAAATGTAAAGATAGATAAATGTAAAGATAGATGTATGTGCACATCACTTGTACATTAGTATGACAATAAATGCAATAAAATTAATAAATGTTAATTAACGATGAATTGAAAATTATGCACTACCAAAAGACTATAAACCTATGATTTGAATACATTTTCAAAGACAGTCGTGCATGTGACCAATAAAAGTCACAGGCTTCTATAAAAGTCACCCTTTCGTGATACATGTGCCAAAGATTAGCACTTGCAACACTCTTTGATTCTCCCATGCGCTCAGTGATCGTAAAGAGTTACGGTTCAAATGGAGGGGGTCAGTGAACCTGCTGGTGGACCACAAGCCCAAAGCTGCAGTCAGACTTTGGCCCGAGTTAACAACCCTGCTGTCTCTGCAACATGCTCAGGTGACACGGATGTCACCACAGCCGTGCAGGGCCCGAGCCAGCCTTCCTAAAATACCTCAACACGACTGGTAATTACAAGGCTTTGGGATGTGTTGAAACCACATACGAGAAAGCTGGAACTGGAGTTTAGGCTCAAAGAAAACTAGTTTTTATGGCCTATATATTTTCCTGGCCTATGTTTTAAACATGGAATTATCAATCTAATTATAAATCTGAAAATTAATTTACGTAGTATAAACGTTTAGGGAAAAAAAAATAGCTCGAATATATATATTTTTAAAAAGTGTGTGTGTGTGTGTGTGTGTGTGTGTGTGTGTGTGTGTGTGTAAAGCACACATAAAAGCAAGAAGCCTAGAAGTCAGTCAAAAGAAAAAGGAGCATTATTCAGGAAATGTTCAGGAGGTTGGAGTGAGATGAGTTCTAATGGTTCTTCCAGACGCACTCGCCTCTCTAGAGAGTCACCTCCCGAACCACCTAAAAATCCATTTGACATTTTTTTGTACTGCAAAACTTGTTTTTCAGCTTCCAGAGCACACTGAATACTCAAGTTCTTCCATCACCGTACACAAGTATTAACAAGAAAGCTGCAGAGACTACGGCAATAACTTATTGTAGGTTAAATTTGGGAAAGTGTATAAAAGTAAAACAAGAAAAAAAAAGAAAAGAAAAAATGATAAGAAATGGCATATTAAACAGCATCGGATGTGTGCTAGTATAAAGCTCTTACCGTGCACATCTCCGTCCTCGGCCATGGCGTTGATTTTTTTGTTGGCCAGGACCTGTACATGCTTGCCGCTGGTTCTGCTGTAAAGCTGGTAGGTCCGGATGAGTCTGCGGCTGACCCGGTCCGTCACCCTACTCTGCTCATTCACATGCTGTGTAAAATTAGGCGGGGACTGAATGGTTACCTGTCAGAAATTAAGTACGACATAATCAATATCTGCAGAATTGCCTCATTAATCGTTGACAGAGGCCTATAAATTACGTGAGCATTAAAAGTATTAAATACAGTAGACCAGTGTCGGACATAAATAAAAGTACCATTATTATCACCCCCCCTCCCCCCCACCCCAAAAAAAAAAAAAAAAAAAAAAGAGCCACGAGTTAAGAGCTAACCCAAAATATTAGCGCTAAATTGAATAACCAAAAGATCAAAATACGCCCCAGATCATTTCAAATAAATAGTAAGGACTCTCTCAGGTTTCCCCACGCAGATGATTTCCCTGTCAGAATGAAGAAATGGAGCGCAGAAGTGTGTAAAGTTTGGCCGGTTTTAAGGCGCTAACCACTGCGCGCTGTGTGCGCTCTGCGCTTGGCCATGCTGCTGGCTCACTTCAGGAGGAACCTGCTCACGTCCATAGCCATCTAATCAAATCAAACGAATTAAGCACCCGACTTACCAGCTTTTATATTTTTCAGCCCATATTCAATTTACAGTTGAACAATTATGCGCTGACACACTGTTTTAAGATACTGCATATAGACGTTGCCTTAGAAATGTGTGTGGGTTTCCTTAGTGCACTGTACTAAACTGTAATTATGTGTATGGTTATACATTATAGCCTATCATGTATGATTTAATGTATGCTCGAGGGGTATTATTATTATTATTATTATTATTATTATTATTATTATTATTATCTTACTATTTAACAGTATAAATTAAATTTTTTTGCACATACCTGAGCATAGTAGCAAAACGCAAAGAGGTGAAGGAACCTGTGGGGGTTGGGGGGGGGGGGGGGGGGGAGAGGCAGAATATTATATTAATTCAATGAAACAATAACAGCATCAACAATTAGGCTATATTAAGGCGCGAGAGGGGGAGGACCTATACTTACAGATAACTTAATCGTGACGGAATTAATCTCATTGTTGACCTCGTAGATAAAAGTTGGCAGACCAAATTAGCGTGTGATTTGAAGAGATAACAGCTTAGGGTCTCCCAGTGGAAATGGACAAGGTCCTCTCCCTGAAAAGGTCGATCTTCTTGGACATCCAAAGGATGGATCACAGGACGAGGATGCGATCAGTAGCCTGTAAATTCTGCTTAGGAGCAGAGGAGGAAAATCCGAAATATGAAGGACGCCTCAGCACACGAAAAAAAACAAAAAAAACAAAAAACAAAAACGGCGCAGGCAGAAAAAAAAGTAGGTTTGAGACGAGCCCGAACCGACAGCGGTCAATTTACTGCTCAGTGAGAAAGACTTAAGTGCACTTAATAGGAAAAAAGCAACAACAAAACGAAACAAAAAAAAACAATCGAGTCCGTGCAGTATGAGCTTCCCAAGTTATTATACTAAACGCATCTATAATGATAGCATTCAAGTAAAAAATAACTTAAATAGGAACTATTAGAGTCATGTTGTCCATTAAAAAAATAAAATAAAATAACGACAGCTAAATAATCGCTGCTGCGTGTATTTCCAGCGTTGACGTTTTCTCCAGGTCGGATGTCCCTGCTGTGGACACAACTCCGTTTGGGTATCAGTGTGTGGAATCAGGACGATGCATCCCGCACTACTGCTGCTGAGGATGATGAGAATGATGATGATGATGATAATGATGATGATGATGATGATGTCTCTTCAGGACACGGTGCTGCTGGACTGAGCAGCCTCTCTTATCCCCTCCTCTTCTCCCATTCCCATGCAGGCTCCAATGTCAACCCCGTTCGCGCTTTACAGCCGCGGTTAAAGTGGTAGGTTGGTCCTGGAGGAACATGCCCCCTTTTTCAGCAGAACAAAAGCGTCCCCCTTTACCCCCTCCCTTCCCCCCATGAATTTTAAACTAGCCTATACTTCACCTGAGCTGAGGATGAGCACTAACGAGAGCTGTGAAGGCCTAGAGCGCACAAAGGCGTTTGTGCGCCTGTTTGCGGTAAATGTGGACACACACTGAATAATAAATCCTCTCCTGTTGACTTCACTGAGCAAAAGCACCACGCGTTTATAACATATCCAGAGTGTTTTACTGGAAATGAAAACTCATTACTCCCCAATAAATAAATAAATAAATAAATAAATAAATAAATAAATAATAGACCTACTTTTTTTTTTAAATAAGGATTGAAACCTACTAAATAGTCATACTACAGTACTAACTGACCTATTATTGGACACACAGCTCAGTAGGGTAAGGCAGAATGCGTTGTAAGGCAGCCTTTCAGTAACTCAGGAGCAAGTTTAACTTTGTTAATTGGGATCTGTCTGCTGAAACCGAGGCCATTGTGCAGCGCCACAACTCGCTCCATCCAGACTTGTGTATTGTCAAAGAGACGTGTGAGACATTAAAAGGATTACAGACGATTAGTGTTTCTTTAATCGGACCCCTTCGTCACTCCGTCAAGAACGCCACACTTTTCTCTTGCTGTAAGAATCTCTGAATATTCTTCAAATGGAGATTGAAAATAAAGCTATTAATAACACGATTCACTTCACATGATTAATGATAATAATAATGCACAGGGAGACATCGGGCAAGTTCTCCTTTATTTATTTATTTATTTATTTATTTATTTCATTTCATTTCATTTCATTTCATTTCAGCTCAGTCGTATCTTTTTTCTTCTTCTTCAAGATGAAAGACCTCCTGTGAATCATCCAAATTAATCATCTCTCTTAACTTTATTGTGAATCACCATAATATAATTCCACCACACACACTGGGTTTGTTGATGGCCAGTCATTAATTAGGACTCTCTGAACGCTTATAAAGCTTTTTTGCATCTCTTTAGATCGTTAAATAGCCCAAGTAAAGTACAGCCGACGCCCGAGTACTTAATAACATGGAACAAGAGCTATTGGAGATGGAGGGTTGAATAAATGGATCTTTTTTTTGATAGTGCACGCCTTAATTAAGAGAGATATATAAATAGATATATAGATATAGATAGATAGTCATGCGTGTGCGCGTGCGTGTGTGCGCTGTGTGTGTGTGTGTCTTAAAAGTCTATTTTTATTTTTATCACGATGACCCATATTGTAATAGTGCCACAAGAGGGCAGCACCTCAGTCTGCTTTTAATAAGCCTATTTGCTGTACATTATTTTTGACACCTAATAGCAACGCAAGAATATTGCAAAAATGTGTGTTTAGCACCTTGTGGATGGGTGGCGGTAGTGAGTTGGATAGGAGGCCAGTCAGTTCAAAGTATGAAAATCCTCTCTGTTTTTCTAGCTTTTCTCTCAGATTGCATTTCTAGAAGCAAACAGAGAAGTGAAAGAACCACACATGCACACCTTCAATTCTTTGGCGAAATGTTTTTTTCTCTCCTTTCCTTTTTTTTTTTTTTTTTTTGATGTGTGTATCGTGTTTTGTGTTGAAGTGGCCCAATATTAATGGGCCATTAAAGTCAACAGTGTGCGGCCATGGCTGAGCACTTCTGCATGGCCTAAGGCAGGGCTGAGCTCCCCATTAACCTACATCCAGCTTCCAGTCGCTCACTGCCTAACCAAGCAGCAGGAATTCTAACGTGGGAATGAGCCACTGCTGCTTAGCACACGGAGGGACAACTCCAGCACAGAGAGGGGGCTACTTGGAGTTATGTGTGAGTCCAGGTCCTGTCTTGGTCCTCTGGCACAAACAGCCTCCCTTCTCAGATTGATCAGTACAGCAATGCATTGTTCTAATGGAGCGCCACATTAGATAGTCTTTATCACCTATAATATTAACTATATATTACCTGTAAATGTGGTAAATTACTAGGTCATTAATAACATACTGTATTGGTAGCTATTGAATGTCGTTTTGTCATGTGTGTCTGTGTATATATTATGTCTTATAATGTGCAAAGGGTAAAAGCACTACTGGGTTTGTGATCAGTCTTCTGTGTTGCTGAATGTGTTTGTGTGTGTGTGTGTGTGTGTGTGGTGTAAGAGTGACACTCCAGACAAGCACATATCTGTCCTGACAGTGTTGACAACCATTTCTGATGAAGGCAAGGTGTTACCTTGCATGTGCTTTTGAAATAGCTAAAATAATTGTTTTATGGTATTTATAGACTGACACAAATTTGGATCCTGCAAGAAAAGGTTTAAAGGTTTTATTTATGCTATTAAGAAATATTTAAAAAGGACATTTGCAAGATTTACAAGAATATTTACATGATTTTATGTATATAGCATGATCCGCTGGATGTGTATATACATTACAGTAAGTATTCATAGCATTAAGTATTGTTTGGTTTCTCACTATACATATAGTGTACATCCTATAACAAAGAGCTTTCCTATCAGAGAAGGTTTCAAGTAGAATCTCATTATAAAGCTAAGAACAATTAACTATCCACAATTTTCTATTAAGGTCTTTTTTTTTTTTTTTTTTTTTTTTTTTTTTTTACAAATATTTTGCTGAAAATGTGAGAGTATGGATAATGAACTTTTTCTTCCAGCAAGATTGTAATTACTGGCTCATAAATCATCCTCTGAGATGTATGTCATGTTTGTCTTTTCAAGACAAAGCCAGTCAATTTTTTATCTCTTACACTTAATTATTTGTACTTTGAAGCATGTAGGTCCACATACTATATTAATAAGGCAAGGATGACAAGAGAACAAAAAAGGCAGACAAGTTAAACCCAACTTGAGAGAACATGAAGAAGAAAATGAAGGAGATGAAGAAGATTGATATATTTGAGTAAGACTGAGTGGCGAGAGAGAGAGAGAGAGAGAGAGAGAGAGAGAGAGAGAGAGAACAAGGAAAGAAGAGAGAGAAGGAGAGGGCAGGACTAGAAAAGGACCCCTGCGGTGGCCGAGATGGATGTCGATGTTCCTGGGGTTAAGAGGAGGGCATGCAGGCCCTGTGCCTGGCTGCAGGGAGCGGGCTACCTGCTGTTTGCCTCTGGGGCCTGATGACTCTTCCAGAGTGATGGGACAGCAGGCCAGGAGGGGCTGAGGGCCCAAGAAGTGCCTCCCTGTGCAATCCGTCCGCTTTCAGCCACGTCATCGCTGACGCTGGACGCCTTCCTTGTCCCGCAGCTTGCCACGGTAACGCTTGACAGCTTACAGTCAAATACATCAGAACGCTCACAGAGTGAAGCAAGAAGAGTCAGCAAGACAAAACACACCCCAGGGAAGGGGACTCATTTGAGTACCAATGCTCTACTGTGCTGACGGAGGGGCAGTGCCATTGTTCTCACTTTTAAAGTGTTCTTTCAGAGGGCCTCAGGGTGATGGACAGGCGTCACAGCAACACACACTGGCAGAACAAACCCAGAATGAGGGACATGTTAATTGGAGGGAGGGAAGGAAATGGATAAACAAACACACTAATGGTGAGGAACCTCGACAGCAGAGCCACAGATTAGTACAGAATGCAAGGAATGTGATTGGCCCAATACAAGCAAATGATCTTCAAAGTGAGGCTATAGTGATTTGATTTCATGGAGCTTTTCACATCTGCTAATATGTGTGTGTGTGTGTGTGTGTGTGTGTGTGTGTGTGCGTGTGTGTGCGCGTGCGTGTGCGTGTGCGTGTGTGCGTGTGCATGGTAGGTAAGGCAAATCTGTTGGAGTTAAAGCACAAATACACAAACACTGCAACAATAACACAAACAATAATCTGTGGCTTATTATCACACTAGCATTGACAAGTATATGTCCAATAAAGAAGATGGTGAGACTTGGTGAGAAGATGGGGAATTCCATTATACAGGGGTGCGAACAGATTGAACAGACTTTTACTGAGGAAACTTCATCAACTACAAAAAATATATTTACATCCATCCGCCCTCACCTTTTAATCCTATAAACCAGTCGTATCATATTATCTAATAACTATTCAGTAACTACAGTGAAATGAATTGGAAAGGTATATGTTGTAGTTACAAGAGTGAGTGGGAGTTTAAGGGGTTAAAATATTTTTAAACACTTTTTAAAAGTCAATTATGTAATAAAAACGGTGAAACCGTTTGACCACCCCGTTAACGAGCAGCCATTTTCCTTGTTCCTATCCCTGTCTGGCACTACAGGAACACTCTTTAGCAAGTACAGAGCTCGTTAAATAAGTACCTTCTAAAATATTTATCCATATGGAGGAATAGCTTTCCCTGGTATCCACTTATGAAAATCTCTGGCTGCAGATACAGTAACCTTGCCATACTAATGTCGCTTTTTTGTTGTTTTTTTTCATAGCCCCACTGGGTTCACCCAAATATACCCTTTTTTTTTTTTTTATTTGAGCATATGTTAGTAATACATATCCCATATGAACATGTTGAACATTATGGTTTTAACATTGAGCATTCTATCATTTTTTTATAGCCTTAAAATTGAACAACAAATCAATCTATATAAACAGTTAATGTAAAAAATTCTCAACTTTTTTTTAAAATAAAAAAAATAAAACTGTTTTCACTACAGAAAAGTCCTATGTGTTTTGTAGAATAGAAATTAGAGAATAATGGCAGATGAGGTTAATATCCACACTGTAAAACCAGATAAGTTAATATAACTCAAAAAATTTGAGGAAACTAATTACCTCCAAATTTTTAAGTTGATAAATCAATTTCTTTAAGCCAAAAACACTTAAATATAGAAAGTTTGAGTTAAATTTTTGTTATAATTTAAGTGTATTTGGCTTAAAGAAATTGATTTATCAACTTAAAAATTTTGAAGTAATTAGTTTCCTCAATTTTTTTGAGTTAAATGAACAATCCGGTTTTACTGTGCAATCATGCACACTTGCTAATTCTGACATTGTTGTTGTGTTGTATTGTATGAGGACAGTGCTTGGTTTGGACATGACATAGGGTCCTGGAGCTCAAGCTGATGGGAGGTTGCTGAGGGTACTCCATCACACAGACGCGGCTTCACGGTTGACTCCTGGGTGGTAAGTTAAAGAGCAGCGTCATGCCCTGTTTAAAAGCTTCGGTCAGCAGGGGGGTGAAGGCCAACGGATAGCCATGCACCAGCTCAGACCTACCAATTTATACATGCATGTGCACACACACACACACACACACGCACACACACACGCACACACACACACACACACACACACACACTACATGCACACACCTTGCTCTCTATTTGTTTATCTGTGTGGTAGATGTATCAGTCTAGCCTGCTCTCTTAGTTTGTGTCAAATACAGATGCTATAAAAAAGGAATGAATGAGTTAGTAATGAGTGAGCATTTACTGTATATATGTTATTAATTGTTTTTTTTTTTTAATTGATTGTACTTGTCTGGCTTTTATGTTTGTCAGAAAACTGTTGTATCCTTCTGCAGCTTTAGAATTAGGCTCATGCTAACAAGAAGAAAAAAAAAAGAAAAGAAAAGAAAACCAGACCAAAGGCAAGACATCCATTCTTGACCTTGTGGTTCCAATCTCTCTGGGAATGTCTTAAATATAACTGATGTCTGACATGACTTCATATGTATAACCTAGACATTTTGTTTCCAGGATTAGTATGTGATGATGTCCTATTGGCCATACTTGGCCAAAATGAAAAGGAAAGTAGTTGAGAGTAAAATAGGATCAACAATCATGCTGCCACCCCCAACGTCCTTATTCTGTACCTCAGTTAGTTCTCTCAGGCTAAGGCAAAGCCAGGCTTTCCATATCACTGTGTCATTATTTTTCACACGCCTCATGTGAGGGTCTGGGGTCCATTTGTGAGAATGTTGTATTGGACTCCCTCCAAGTGTTGCCCCATTCTCAGTGCATTTGCTTTTCACATTCGCCATCCACCTTCCACTACCCCCACCTTCTCCTGGACTGCTTTTTACATCTTTCTCTGCTAATACAATAGGACTACATGATCAGCAACACAGAGGCAAATGTTGTAAAATCACTGGCAGGTCACCACCGCTTGGTATTAACCACCAGAAGTGACTAAATGTCAGAGACAGCTTTGAACAGACACAATTTGGCAGTGGTGGCCTTAGGCATAACATAAAAAGACACATTGCTGCAGGAGCACAAGGAGAAGCAATGTGGGTAAAGTAGCAGAGTGAACGCTACTCTTTGTGTAGGCAAAGCTGGGGAAAAGCGTGGGAAATAGTTACTTCTAGCTGGCAAATGGCATTGCACAGACAGGCGTGGGTTTAAAACCACAAAGTGGCGGAACCTTTTTCTTTTCCTCCAATGTGCTATACTGTGTCAAACTGTAAGGTCAAACATAAGCTAGAGGTATATTGCTGAAAATTAAAATCCCAGTTGTGTTCATTTTACTCTTGGCCTGGGACCATTGGGTTATGACCCTGATTAGGTCATAGAAAAAGCATTTGCTTGTGAAATCTATTTCGTAAATGTACCTGTTTGGTTCTTTAAAAATGCAAGTATAGTACAATGTTCTACTAAACTGTACTGTACTGCTTGGTGATATACAACTTGCACTGCAAACTTGGGTTATAAAGGAATCTGTCTGTGAGATCCATCAATTAAATTTATGGCAAAAATGAACACAGGCTGGCCATGTCGACTAAACCTAGCCATAACATTAACCCTAAGTTTAATTTCATTAACCCTTTTATTATGAACCCTTTTAAATGACTTTTGAAACCAAATGAGTTTCAGTATAAGTGATAATATAAGTGATAAATTTGACACAATGTAATTATAACAGAATAAAATAAATTAAATGAATCGGAATAGGCAGTACGTCAACCAAAGCTTCCCATTCAACCCCTTACTGTTTACTTACCAAGAGACACCTTAATAACACTGATGTGTTTTGAAGGAAGTAAAAGGTAGTGAATAAAATCATGGTTGAATATACAGTGTGTTGCATTATTTTTTTTTTAAACAATGATGTTTAAGGCCCCTGTAGTTACAGCCTTAGATGCTCTGCCCATGGACAATCTTTTTTTTTTTTTTTTTATCTTTACTTTACTCTAATACTACTTCTGTGTATATGTACTTCTGTACACTGGTTTCTAATGGGAAACTTGACAAAAACTTGAACACCTTGACACAATTAACTTTTCGATATAGTCAGTGAATTGAAAAAAAAAAAATCAGTATTCCAGTATGTATTGAAGCATTCAGGAGTGAATAAATAAGATCTAACTAATGGGCTAGAAAGTATACATTCCCATTGAAAGTATTGGAACGGCAAAGCTAATACACTGAGAGCACTTAAGATCAGAAAATGAATATGAGACAATAGATCAGAATTTCAGCTTTCATTTCCTGGTATTTACATCTACATTTGTTAAACAATTTTGAATATGGCACCTTTGGTGGAAGACCAACTAATGTTTATGTGATCCAAAGTATTGGAACAGATAGTCTGAAAGTAAACTAAAATAAACAACACTTAATATTTGGCTGCATGTCCCTTGCTTGCAATAACCACATTCTTCGTTTACTTTTCCAGTATTGCACCACAGCTTATTTCAGTTGTTGTTTGTTTTGGGGGTTTCTCCCTTCAGTCTCCTCTTCAGGAGGTGAAATGCATGCTCAATTGGGTTAAGTCAATCTGGTGATTAACTTGATGATGTGGATAATGAAGTTCCTCCCAATTAGATGAGATCAATTTCTCTGTATATTGGCAGACAGATTGTTTCTGTAGACTTCTGAATTTATTCTGCTGCTACCATCATGAGTTACAACATCAATAAAGATTAGTGAACCTGTTCCAGAATTAGCCATGCAAGCCCAAGTCATGACACTACCTCCACCATGCTTGACCGATGAGCTTGTATGTTTTGGATCATAAGCAGATCCTATCTTTCTCCACACTTTGACCTTTCCATCATGTTGGTAGAGTTTAATCTTGGTTCCAGAAATTTTGTGGGTCATCTCTGTATTTCTATTTGAATTCCAATCTGGCTTTCCGATTCTTACTGCTGGTTCATGATTTGCATCTTATCGTATGGCCTCTATATATATCTGCTTTTGAAGTCTTTCTTTGAAAGGTGGATTGTGATACCTTCACCCCTACCCTGTGAAGGTTGTTGGTGATGTCACTGGTTGTTGTTTTGGGGGTTTTCTTTACAGTTTTGACACTGATTCTGTCGTCAACTGCTGTTGTTTTCCTTTGCTGACCCATTCAGTGTCTGTTGCTCAGTACACCAGTGGTTTCTTTAGTTTTCAGGTCATTCCCAATTGTTGTATTGGCTATGCCCAATGTTTGTGCAAAGCCTCTGATTGATTTTCCCTCTTTTCTTAACGTCAAACTGGCTTGCTTTTCTCCCAGTGACAGCTCTCTGATCTTTATGATGGTTTATCCTTTTTAACAGCAAATGAATTCTTCACAGGCGAAAACTAAAGCTCAAACCATGAGTAGACATTCAGAGATATTAACTGTTTAAGCAAGAAACACCAGTCAGTCACATGTTCCAATATAATGATCACTTGAAAATGGGTGGGTTGAAACAAAAGGTGCCATGTTCTAAATTGTTTAACACATTTAGATGTAAATATCAAGAAATGAAAGCTAAAACTTTGATCTATCATCTCATATTCACCTTTTGAGCTCAAACCCAAATGTCTTCAGTGTATAGCACAAACTGATATGAATTGGCCTTGCTGTTTCAATACATTTGGAGAGGACTGTATACAGTATATCACTATATATAAAATTTATTGCGAAATAATTCCTTTCTGATGCCATGACAGTAGATTGGGATACAGGTGGGTTACACTTCACATTTAGTGAATTAGGAGTCTAAATCAACTGATAGGCCGGTATAGCTATTGTACCATTATGAATTGCAGAGTGGGGCTTCAACGAGTAATTGAGAGTCCCTAAAACATGTATGTCAACTCATAATTATATGTATAATGTGACAGAATTAATGCTCAATTCTTTTGATAGTCTACTGAACTTCATCTATTGAGCTAATCAATTCTAATTAATTTATATACAGTGTACTTAATATATAGGTTCTAACCCAGTTAGACAGTTTTCAAACTGTCCAGGCTGAACACAAGTTTTAAGATTTTGATCAAGCAGCTCTGACAAAAACATATGCAGTGTCATGTATTTGTTTCAACCATAAACAAGTAGCCAAAATGTGCAAAAAAACAAAAAAACAAAAAACAAAAATGAATTCATAAAGCTGCTAAATAAAATTAACAGCAGATTACATTTATGGTACAGTAATACTTTAGAAATCAAATAAACAGTATAACTGATTGAATCATGAGTTCATTCATGATACCAGTATAGTATCTGAAGGAAACAGCATTATGTTAGCATTATGTAGGAATACTGATGTCATGTTCCCATTACAAAATGCATTTCAAACGAGAAAATACTGCTTTGAAAAACAAAATACTATTTAATCTATCTATCTATCTATCTATCTATCTATATATATATATATATATATATATATATATATATATATATATATATATATATATATATAAGATATATTTGCATTTGGGGTGGATTATGTATCAAACTGATGTAGTTTTGCTTGTTCTTGCTCTCGTTCTGGGTTGGTATACTTCCAATTGCTTTTACTTGCAGCTCCTAGACATGTTTCTATCACTCCATCTATCATTTTCTATTACATTCAATTCTTAATTCATTGTCCTTCATCTGATATAAACCATACAATTTTTAATTGTAAGGCCTTTTGTTCTATTTCTATCAATTGTCTCTTTCTCTTTGTCTTTTTTCTATGTGTCTGTTTTTCTGTCATAGATCAATGTGTTTCACAGCCCTTTTCTTTTAACCTATTAAAACTCACCTTTTTTAATCTCGGGCCTCGTAGACACTCACTTGGCCAGAACAGCTGTGAAGACAAGGTTAGGGTAAGGGTGATTTCAACAAAACCAATTGGAAAAAGGCAGCATAGAAGAAGAAAGAGATTTCAGTGGCCCAGTGGGAGTCTGACTCGTCTCTCAATCATCCCTGGGCTGCAGAGAGAGTTGAGAGAGAAAAAGAAAGAGAGAGATGCCTCAGTGCATTCCCGCTCTGCAGATCATGTTTCAGTTAGAGGCCTCCCAACACTCTCATCACAGACCCCTGTCTGGCAGAAACTCCACTGGCAACACACACACACATGCAGTAGACAATACACGTCTACAATTAGATATGTGTGATATAAACGCTTGAACGATATTGCCAAGACAAACTCTATAGGGTTAGGGTTATGGTTATTGAATCTGATCTTATTAAAAATGTTTGAATTCAAACATATGAGGGCAAGGTGGTTGGAGTTTGTTCAGTTTTATTGAAACGTAGCCATGTGAAAAAGTATGAAAGACAATCCTGTTCTAACCCTACTGCTAACCTTCATAAATGTTCATGTGAATTTAATTGTTCAATCAGTCACAAATTTGCAAGTGAGAGTGAAAAAGGATGAGGAGAGATGGACTGTTTTTGAAAAGGTGATTAAGGTGAGGAAAGAAAGTAAGCTGGGGCTCAATAAGAACTGTGTAAACGAAAGCGAATGAATAGATAAAAAGCAGCATGTAGAGACCTGTAGTGTTATGTAGTCTGCTTCAAAGGATAGGTTAATTATTTTTCCATACTAAGTACAACCGCACTGCATACACGTTCAGTTGATTTGCTAGTGAGCACAATGACGGTGCACTATGTAGTGCGCTCTGTGCACAACTTAAAAAAAATATGCACATTTTTCATGATATCTGTCAGTAAAATACAGGCTAATTGGTGAAAACTTAGAGTTATCAGTCCAAACCAGGACTTAAAGGCCATATGAAATATTGTGATTTAAAAATTATTAAAATAACCATGCCTTTTTTTTTTTAAAAAAAAAACACAAAATCCTTTACTCTTGACGTTAGAATTATTTAGCATTTTTACATAAAACTACTTAAATAAAATAAAAATCCATTGCAAAAGTACTCCAAAATTATAGCACATTCCCATTGATAGCAATTTAAGTCATAAGTCAGGCTAACATAACATTGCATGCCACTAACACAAGCTAACCCAAATGTTCCGGCAGTAAAAGCTATGCTTGTATCCACATTGTGCTGAGGTCAGTCTCAGAGGCAACACGAGCACGGTGAAGGCCTACCATCCTCACACCTCGCCTGACCCTCTAACCCCTCCTGTCTCTTTGCAGCTGTAAAACCATAGTGAAGCATCATTAGCATGGAAACAAGATGTTACCTTTGCAGACAACCTGGGGAACCAATTAGACGTGACACAGGCATGCTCCAGAAATAATCCCCATGTGCTCTGCTTTAACTTCTGAAGTATTGGGTGACCTTGCAGCGAAGAGGCCAGAGATCAGCTACACTTCACCAGAGGACACATTTCCATACCCTTGAATTACAGACACTGACTAACCATTACACTTATGTGTAATTTCCATTAAGTAAAAGAATAAACGAAATTAGCTCATGCATCCCAGGTTCCATCAGATGCTGTGCAATATTATTGATCTCTTAGATGTTTAAAAAGATTTGAATTGATCTAAGAGATTAATTATATTTCCAGCATTAGATCGAACCTTGGAATTCCTTTTTTAATGAGGAGAAATGATGCGTGAATTAAACTCTGATAAAACGGAAATAACAGGCAGTGAATGACCAGTAGGTACAGAAGAGAACTTATCTCTAGACCACACTCAGTCTCTGATTAAGTAGGATATGAGGGAAGTTCTATTAAGCTAGATTAAGTGACATGCTTAACTAGCTACCTCACAGAGGCCAAAGCTCAAGTGGGCCTGTGTACTCTAATGAACAGAGAGCTTGTTAAATTCAACAGGGGCCTAAATGTGTCAACATGGCCATTCACTAATAAGGCTTTATGAAATTTCATAATGTTTGCATGCTTTATGTCATTTTTAAATCTTTTTTTTTCTTTTTATGTGTAGTATGTTTTGATATGATCTGACCTATCAAAGTAATTCTTACCATTATGTATGTTCATTACAGAATTTAACAATATTAGATTACTGTGTAGCTTTATTTAGAAAAAAAAAGTTTTATTGTAATATCATTGTATCTCATGAAATATCTTTATTGTACTATGATACTTTTAAATACCTAATTTGGTAAACCTGGGCTATTTAGGACGATGGTGGCTGAACTGTCAGGAATGCTTTTAAGAATGTTCAGTCGGACAGGGTAAATACAAGACACGGAAAGGGGTGGGGTGGACAACCGAGCATTCCACTGGCATTCTCACTCTCTCTCTCTCTCTCTCTCTCTCTCTCTCTCTCGCTCTCTCTCTCTCTCTCTCCTCTAATCCTTCATACGTCAATCAGTCTTGTTATCTCGCCACTCTCACCCCTCTGCCCGCCTGTCTTCCAGTTTGAGGCTGTCGACGTGTTAATCACTCCGCTCTGCTGACAGAGGGAGCCAGATATTTTAACGTCCTGATAACCCTGTACTGGACCCCGTCGCCCTTCTCTCCTTTTCTCTCACACACTGCCCTGTCTCTGAGTGTCACCCCGCTGCCCTCGCCGCCACCCAACCAGCTCAAAAACTCCTTATCAAAGGCCCCAGAAATAGACCTCAGTGCTAAATAGCATCTTTGTTCCCACTTAAATATTAGCCACCTTGAAGAACTATCATACTGTTTTCCTTACCAGACCAGTTCTTCTCAGATTGCTGTGTTTAATCATGTTTTATCCTCAGAACAATCATAATCATGGAGCCCTTACAGGAAAAAATGGATCCAGTCTAATAATATGATAGAACTTCCTTGTAGATTAGATTTTGTCAGTAATGTATGGTTATTTAAGGCCAAGTATTAAATGTTGTAATTATTTTCATTGCATGAAATACTCACACTAACAGATTGCAGCCTTCCAACGTTGCAATAATTTGATTTATTACTGACATTATATTGAGAGGAAATAGAGGGCCTAACAAATGAACAGGCTGAATAGGAGTTTTGATGAATTGTCAGCGGGAAAAAGGAGGAGAGAATGGGGGTGGTCATTGAAATAAGACCTGTCTTGGCGAGCAGTTGATACATTTGATACGGAACTCACTAGATGCTTGACATGAGCTGTCAGTGTGATAGCAGGGGAGAGTTATCAATCACTGGCCTTCTATCTTCCTGCCTGTCTTCTGGAGCCTAGGGATGCCCTGTTTGTGTTCAACGAGCTTTGTAAAGCTGAAGGCTGCGATGTTACAGCAAACCCCCCGCCTTTCCACCACCACCATCATCACACTACGGTTAGGCTAGAGTAGAGTGACTCCTGTCCTCAGTTCTCCATGTTTGTGGCTGTCGCTTTCACGTCACTGTGTAACTTCTGCAATTTGACGGCAAGACCATTGGGACAGATTTTAAGGAGGACTTGCCTGGGTTTCACCGTTGCTCATTACTCTGGATGACCAAGCACAGACAGGTGACACAATAGCTAGACACAGTAGTTGCTTCTTAATTGAGTTTGAAGATGGTTTACTAACTGTTTAGTAGCAGTGTGGCAGAAGAGCAAGGTGGTTTCTGTCATCCACTGGTTGAATGATGTGCCAGTCCAAGCCCACAGCTGTGACCCGGAGTGATAGGTGGCTTTGCAAAAGCTTTGGGGACAGAGAGGCAACCCACTGACAATTGTTTAACACCCGCAGAATGAATATGTAAAGTGCAGCTAGCTCATAAATACGACGTGAAAAAGCCCCTGCTGGGTATAAAGACATGTTATTAGGCTTACTTTGAAAAAGTCAACTGGGAGTATTACAATGAGTGTGAGTGTAGTCACTGGGGATGTGTCCCTTTGCCTCACAAAAGGAGAACGTCATTAAATTAAAGAGAGGAAAAAAGTGATTATTGGTAAATTGTTTTGTTTAAATAGAGGAGGAAATAATTTTGCTTTGTGATTGTTAGACTCATGGAGGCTGGAGAAACCTCACTTAGTAGCCTGCTTGAATGAAATAGAGATGTGCTCTGTCTGATCTGTTGGAAATATTTAATTAACAATGAATAGAAGGAAAGCTGTTTGGAAGAAGAAGAAGAAGAAGAAGAAGAAGAAGAAGTAGTAGTAGAAGAAGAATTAGAAGGAGCCTTTATAGTGTCACTGTTACTACTGAATAATTAACACTAGTTTGAATAATGCGCTTTAAATATCCTTCTTCAGGACAGTATCCATTAAGCAGCAGTTACTATCTTGAATAGCCTAAAGACAAAATTTCTACAATGTTTCAACTGATCAACATCCAATAAATAAATAAATAAATAAAGCTGGTTTTGACAAACTGGCAGATTTGTCTGACATTTCATCAGGGCAATAAACATCTGTTTTAACGCAAAGGATGTGTCAGACAAACAGTGGACAGAAGCTTTCTCCCCACTCTTGGATAATGATTTCACTTTGTTTAAAGTAGACTTACTTATACACACAATGTTGGATGTGTTGGTTTAGAGAGAATGAGATACTTTAATCCTTTTAAACTCACAGGGCAATTCTTAACTACAAACCTTTTCAATCAATTTCACTGCTACTACTGAATTATTAACAGTAGTTTCTGAATAATGCACTTTAAGACGAATAACTGAATAATAAGCAGAGATGGGTTAAGGGTTTAGGTTTCCCAAGTGATCTACACTTTTATGTTTTTAAAATAACCTTTCCTGTCCTCGAATCTAAAACACTCCTTTTATTACTGTGTGTATATTGTACATTGAATATAGTGGGCTGATTTAATGCAGTATGTTTAAAGCATAGTTTTTTCTAATCTTATGTTTGCTGAGGACCAAAGAGGTAATGCCTGAGTCTAAAAGCATGTGTGCTGTGCAGCAGGGAATTTAGGATACACCAGAATATAGGCATGCTTTAAGGAAATCTTTTACTATTGCATTATATGACATGAGAGATGGGCGCATGGTGGCTTAGTGGTTAGCACGTTTGCCTCACACCGTGAGGCCTGTGTGAGGCCTGTTTGAACATGTGTGTGTGCAGAGTTTGCATGTTCTCCCCATGCTGCGGGGGTTTCCTCCAGGTACTCCGGTTTCCTCCCCCAGTTCAAAGACTTGCATGGTAGACTGATTGGCATGTCCAAAGTATCCGTAGTGTATGAATGGGTGTGTGAGTGTGTATGTGAGTGTGCCCTGCGATGGACTGGCACCCTGTCCAGGGTGTACCCCGCCTTGTGCCCGATGCTCCCTGGGATAGGCTCCAGGTTTCCCGTGACCCTGAAAAGGATAAGCGGTATAGAAGATGGATGGATGGATGGATGGACATAAGAGATGTATGCTGTGGGCCCTCTCCTCCAACACACATCAATCACCCTTGCATACTTACTTATATGCACACTTAACCAACAGATAACATTCCCTTTAATACAAACCATTCATCGGCACACAATTAGGACATTTTTTCAGCGCACCTGCTGCATTGGGAGTGCTCATTTGTCTGTGTTAATTAGATCCAGACACCACAGCACAGAGCTGCTGAGCAGTCCCAAAAGCTTACA
The DNA here is from genome assembly GCF_001660625.3 of Ictalurus punctatus. Lineage (NCBI taxonomy): Eukaryota > Metazoa > Chordata > Actinopteri > Siluriformes > Ictaluridae > Ictalurus > Ictalurus punctatus. Next base: position 20,812,001 of record NC_030418.2, read on the forward strand.
CCACAATTACTTACTACTCACTGTATCTGCCTGTGGTATGTTCTCTACTTCAAATTTTCACTTTACTGAAAACCGCTCGTTTGACAGTATCTACGAGAGGCCTGTTGATAGTTCAGACATTTTGAGTGGGTCTATTTAACTAAACGGCATCCATTTCCGAAACGTAATCTAGATGTACTTAAAAAGTAATTGGACTATGTGGTCATCTCAAGCAGATGACCTAGACCATTAAAGGTTAAAGCCCTTGCCTTCAAGAACACTTAATAACTCCTGGCGGGTTACAGCCTTTCATTGCTTTCACTTTAAAGAGCTGTAAAGTACCGCCTAAAGAGTGAAAGAAATGCCCTGTCTGATTGAGAAAGAGTCGTACTCACACTCACTGACTACAGAGCACAATGCAAACTGGGAAATTGTGCTTATTGTTATTCGTAGAGGGCAGACATTCAACATGCTCTTTTTAGTGGGTGTACTCCACCATTACAGGTAGTTGCGAACTATCACCACTCGTTGAAATTTCGGCCCACTATACAAAAAGAATGGAAGTACAATGACTTCAAATAGGTTTCTAGGTAAACTCCCTTTAGAGCAGTATAAAGGGAAAGACAGGTCTCAGACACACGTACCTTGCGTATTCTAACTGTGTATTGGCTTATTGTTTTGCAGTTGTAAATAAAGACGTAAAATGTCTCCCAGCATTTGTGAATGAATGGAGGTTTGATGTCTTGGTTCTCTCATGACCTCTGAGAGAGGGAGCTTAGAATTCTGTGAATTATTTATATGAAATCTGTGATCTTCACATTTGCTTCCAGGAACAGAGTAACACCAACCTCCAGTCTGATGATGCTCTCAGAAGTCTTACTTCTTGTGAAATAAATGCAAATCTGCACTGTTTCACAGCAGCAATATTTCATATGACTGGTCAGGTCTATAAGGTAATTTGGTAAAATCCTGGAAGCCAATAATACAGGGTGACCTGGGGTGACTAGGGTCACCTCAGATAACCTTGGCCTGTGTTTTTACAAGTTTGACTTCTCTAACATTTTCTGGAGCCTCAAAGATTTTTGTTTAATCATACCAGGAGGGGAAATGTAGATTTCATACTCATAGCAGATATGACAAAGCATTTAAGATAAGATGATCCCTGGAGAACTTGTACCAAGGTAGGACTACAGGTAAAGTACAGAATGCAAATGTAAAGTACAAAATGCAAAATTAAATACAAGTATTAAGTCCATCCATCCATCCATCCATTCATCAATGGATGTTGTGATAATAAACGCAACAATAAATGTAATAATGTTGCACCTAAAAGCATTCCATGTACCAAACAGTTTGACCTGATCTGGTATCTGGTAATCAGTAACAGCCACGTATAAGGATTAGAAAATCCTCACTGTATCTAATTTATGAAGACCATGGTGTTCTTCCGCAAGCTCTTAAATTACATCATTTAATTAATCAGAGATATATATCTTTTTTTCACTTTCATGTTTGTCAGGCCTCACTATTTGTCAGACATTCCTTTTTAGCATCTTTCACTAGAAATAAATGACCTTTAACCTCTCTTCACACCAAAAGCTTCTGGTTTTCCAGACCGACAGATCATAAATGTGCCCTGAGCACCCTCTAGTGTTCATTTGAATAGAGCATCAAAAGCAAATTAAAGATAAATGAAAAGGAAGAGATAAGTAGAGAATGCACTCTCCACTGGTTAATGTTAAGAGCTTGAGCCTATAACTGATATAATTAGGGTGTTGTTGGTCAGTCTCTGGAATTAATATTAGTCTATTCCCCCTATTGCAGATTTGTTTATTCACTTCCAAGAATACATTTGCACATCATTAGCTTCTATACCTCTCTCTCTCTCTCTCTCTCTCTCTCTCTCTCTCTCTCTCTCTCTCTCTCTCTCTATATATATATATATATATATATATATATATATATATATATATATATGTATGTGTGTGTGTGTGTGTGTGTGTGTGTGTGTGTGTGTGTGTGTGTGTGTGTTTTAAAGGTGTTCTATAGTTGTTTAAATATCACATTGTCATGTTCAGTCTATTATAAGTCAAGCAATTAAAATCCTGTGAGCAGAATATTTACAGCAATGGCAATACAATCCAAAATAGTGAGCACTGTTAATGCAGTCCACATGAGGTTTTAAAGTTGTTGTTTTTTTTCAGATATCCAGAGAACACGATGAATGACTGATTCACAACAGGGCTAACAGGTTTAAGTTTTAAGATGCTAATCTCCATACGAACCAGTTTAAACACTTGTCAGTCTGAATTACTAAAGAATTTTAAATTCTACAAAGACTTTCAAAACCAAAGTGTGATTAAAATAAAAACCCGTGCTCTTTGAAACCAGACGAGAGTGGTTATTGAAAATGTATTGTATTATAAGATCTCTGTGAAACCAGACTAGTGTGGATATTGCGGAGGAGTCAACAAACATGGTGATATAGGCTATGTGAACCTTTAACAAAGACTGAAGGCTATAAACAGAGTGAAACCTTCCTCTGTGTCTCCTGCAGTTACAGTCGCTCAGCATAAAACCTGCCCTATGCACTCTGGGTCTGGGAAGACAGAGAGAAAACACTTATATGGTCGTTTCAGCCACTCAACCACTAACTAACATCAATGCGAGACATTCGACAGCAATCTGCTGGCGTGCAAACAAAAGAAAGGGCCAGGGGTTGACTCTAAAAAATGCAAAAGGATGAAATTAGAAAAGCTGGGAGGGATGGAACTGAGAAAGAGATGCAAAGAGGGAAACAGAGGGAGCAATAATTCAGTAGCTGTTCAGGCATCATAAAGAAGTGTGTTAGAGCTATTCACTGAATTTGTTATCATCCGTCTGAAAGTGTAAAGTGACTATAGATGAAAGCTACAAATGCTAGAGAATATGTTAGAACATTAAGCTGAGTTTTGCCCACATTTATCCCTGAACTATTAAACAAATCCTGACCAATATTATCTTTTCAGAATTCACTTAAAGAATTCAACTGATAAAAAGTTGTAATCTAAGACTTTATGACTTTTGTAAGATTTAAGCTACTTAAAGTCTTCAGACTATAGAGTTTACATGGCACAGTGATTTATAAAAATCCTGCAAGGACGTGTTATGTAATTTTTTACATTTTTATTTATTTATTTATTTTTTAATTACAGGATCAAGCCTGTATCTAAAGTGTTCCATGGTCTACCATTTTCAGACAGCTTGGTTCTTACTGTTGAATTGTAAGTGTTTTCCTGATTACTGACACAGCTGGTGTTTTGGCTATCATTTATTTAGATTTTCAGCCTCATAATAGTCTGCTTTTCTGACATAGGTATGTAATAATGCTTGTTTAAGATGGAGGAGCATAGGAGACAGACATCTTACAATGAGATGGCCAGCTTAGATCCAATGACTTTATTAGGTGGCAGTGAGGAAAAATATTGGACATAAAAGGTACAAATTGGACATAAAAGGTACAAAGCTAGACAACTATTTTTTTGCCATCTAGCAAGCTAAAAAAAATTTTTTTTAATGAAAGTCATAACTGGTATAATATTAGACTGCATCTTATAAATTACCCTGGTGTTACGAAATCAACATCATTAGCTCATCCACTGTTATGCCTCCAAATTATGAATTTTATTTCACCAATGTTTCCTCAGCTGTTTGCTTGTTGTAGTCAGTGGGGCCAGGTAATAGTTTGCTTCTATGTTAGCTGGCTAAACATACTTCTCAGTTCAGGTAACTCCTCTGATCAATAATAATAACTAAAGCAGTCAACTGTCCTATTATACTGTACTATCACTTTTTTAAAAAATACCTATATATATATATATATATATATATATATATATATATATATATATATATATATATATGTATATATATATATATACACACACACACACACACACACACACACACACACACACACACACACACACACACACACACACACATATATATATATATATATATATATATATATATATATATATATATATATATCTTTGTTAAATATAGGTATGCAACAATTATTGGCACCCCTATGAATACATATGAGAAAATATATATATTTGAAGTATATTCCTATTGTTATTTTTTTTTTAAATAGTACACCTGGGTGACCAGGAAAATGAAATTGTTCAACCATGACTTCCTGTTTCACAGAGGTATAAATATGAGGCAAAACATAGGCCAAATTCCCTTAGTCGTTCACAACAATGGGTAACACCAAGGAATATAGCTGTGATGTGCAGAAAAAGGTTGTTGAGCTTCACAAAATGGGAAGTGGCTATAAGAAAATAGCACAAGCATTGAAAATGCCCATTTCCACCATCAGGACAATAATTAAGAAGTTCCAGTCAACTGGAAATGTCATGAATCAACCTGGAATTTTACGCATGTCTATGTTGTCTCAATGCACTGTGAAGAGGATGGGTTGAATGGTGAAAGAATCTACAAGGATCACAGCTGGAGAATTGCAGAAGTTAGTTGTGTCTTGGGGTCAGAAAGTCTCCAAAACTACTATCCGAATCACCACAAGTGTTTTGGAAGGGTTTCAAGAATAAAGCCTCTACTCTCATCCAAAAACAAACTTAAGCGTCTTCAGTTTGCCAGACACTACTGAAACTTCAAATGAGATCGGGTTCTATGATAAGATGAAACCAAAATAGAGCTTTTTGGCAATAAACACCAGAGGTGGTTTTGGTGCACATAGAGAGGTAGCCATATGGAAAAGTACTTCATTCCCACGGTTAAATATGGTGGTGGCTCTTTAATGTTTTGGGGTTGTTTTTCTGCCAGTGGACCTGGATATTTTGTTAGGATACATGGCATTATGGACTCAGAGCAGAGTATTTTTGTGAAATTTGTGAACAAAAGATCAAAAGGTTAAACACTAAAGACATTTTTTTTCACAGCCTTCTTTGCTTATATTTACCAAGGGTTCCAATATTAGTGGAGGGCACTGTAATAGGGTTATGATTCGAAAATGAAAATTGAATGGTTCGAACTGAATTTAGGTTTCTGCATGTTAACCTTGTAGTCATTGTGTCATTTCAAATTTACTGTTCTAGGGGGGTGAAATCAAGTTCTCTGGTTTCCTCTCACCACCCAAAAACCTGCTAGCAGGTGGATTGGATAAGATAAATTACCCCTAGATGGGAATGATTGCATGAATATGTGTGTACATCCCATCTGGAATTTATTCCTACCTCACACCAGTTTTCCTGGGAAGGGCTCCAGATCTATTGTTATCTTGTTTAGGATAAAGCATTTACTGAAATATACTGACTGCAAGTAAAGACCCTAAACCAGGCCCTCCACAAGCCTAAACAAGCCATTTGACTAATTAATATCAGTACTCCTAATACAGTAGAACAGGAGAACACAGGTAACCACTTTATCCTGGTCAGAGTCTTGGGGGATCCAGAGCCTGTTCTGGGAACACTGAATGAGGCAGGAATAGGTCATATATTCACTCACAGACTACCAAACTGTTTTATTCTAAAAATGGATGCTGTACTGTTGTGCTTGATCTTAATACTACAATATATCCTAATCCTTGAATTGCACTCACATACAACAATGACTTTTCCCTTAGGATGAATAAAGTAACCCAGTAGCTTTTGATCATTGTTCTGTGAACAAACTGAACATTTGAGTACATCCGTTATAATAGTGTATATTAATCTTAATTGCAGGAACAATATCATATTATTTTTATTTCCTCACAAAACTCACAGACCTACAGTTATAGGACTTGTATGTTTTATTGCTGTACTAACTCCTCTGTAGAAGGGTTTTAGCTTAATATATTAGATTAATAATATTTTTAGGGCCTGACCTGTTTGTACTAGCATGAGGATATATATTTTTTGGACGAATATTACAAAGCACTTCTGTAAGAGACTTGATAAAGGCGTTTGACAAATGCTGTAAATGGAAATGCATAGCTCCCAGCCAGGACAGTAACGGTATGCTGGTGTATTCACCTTAATCAGACTCTAGGTGGCACAGCACACAGACTTTATACTGTCATTTCTAGTGCCATGGTTCTTACATGGCTATATTTAGACACATGAGCGCATCAAAATCGAATATTCACAGATTCTGTAGTTTTGTTTTTGTCCAGATACAGTGACACTAATTTTAGTATAGAGAATTATCATTGACTCATTCTCAGTCTTGTACACATGTGCTGCAATCGAAGGAACGCAAATGTGCGTGCACACATGCGCACACACCCCCCCCCACACACACACTCATCCCTAGTTCTTATCTATAAATACCCTCTCCTCAGTGATGGCTGTCAGGCCCTGTAACCTTGGCTTCTCCACTAGTGCTTTGATTTATGGCAAGGCCAGATTGAACTGACCTTGCACTTGGTCTCAAGCAGTATAAGTAATGGTGGGTCATCAGCACTGAAACTGGCAGCCATCTTAGTGTAGCGATAGCGTTGCCTTTGTCTGTGTCTCCGTTTTCTCTCCTCTAGTCCTGGATGTGCCAAATGGACCTGAGTGGCCAGGCATTTTGAGCTATCGCACAGAACTGTCAGAGTAAAAGCTTAACTGCAGTGGGGATCAGGCAGCGGTCAGCGATAGCTAGCTTTAATTTCATGCCTAATTTCTCCCTGTGCTCAAAGAATTGATCTTCCTCCTCTGTCTTTCTAACCTCTCTAGCCTGGCTGTGGGGAGCCCCCGCCGGATGGGGCGTGATGGAGGCCAGCCTCCAGCCATCTATCACCCACCTCCCTAGACCAGGATTCATAGCTCTGCACTGAGCAGGTCCACTCTACTGTAAGCCCAGTCACACAATGAGCTGATTTGATCTTCATAAACTCAACAGGCCAGATTCATCAAACAAGCACTCAGTGCTAAGCAAAATTCATTCTTATTGCTTAGCGTGGGCTGTGATTGCCTATGCTATGCTTTATAGATGTTTGAGGCCAAAAGGCATGCACGTACACACAACACAAAGGCACTCATTCAGAAAGACAGAATACATTGTCCTGGGCAAAACTGTTGGTTTGTTTTATTATAGTCTTCTGTAATAGTGAGCAACATTTTGATTCATTTCACTTTTTAAAAGGTTTAAATTTTAAATTACATATATTCTGTAATGGTATTGTTATTCCTTAGGCCAAAATTGATCAACACATCTATCAAAATACAGTATATTATTATGAGCAATACACTCAGTTGTGATTTTATTAGGCACAACTACATCTAGCTACCTACAGTGCCCTCCACTAATATTGGCACCCTTGGTAAATAAATATATTTAAAAAACATATTTCATATATATTTCCATTGATATTTTACATTTTTTGGACGGGACTATGACTAGGAACAGGAAACTGTTCAACCATGACGTCCTGTTTCACAGGGGTATAAATATGAGGTAACACATAGGCCAACTTTAAACATAAATAAAGCAAAGGTCCGTATTTCCCCCAGCTTTTCCAGATGCTGTAAAAAGGCTTAAGAAAAATAGAGGGTGTCTGGTGGCCTTTTCATGGGATAATGTGTGAAGACTCTGTCACAATAACAAAACAGCTTACCCCCTGGCCATTATTCTCAGATAGACACTACAAGCTTGGTGTAATGAAAACAATGAAAACACTCATATCATCCTCCAGATCCTTTGTATGCAGTGGATCCCCTCGAGGCTTTCGGAAAGATGAGATGGGGATGGAGTCTCCTTCAGAGGTCAGGCTGCAGAGCTCATACTGCTTTAGTGCAAGGGCTATGTCCAGCCTTTTCCTTACAGTTGACAACAAAATGCTCCAGTGAAATGATTTTGGTTATATCAGGCATATAGTAAGGCACTTTATGTATATTAGCAGCTGATCCATCAACATGAGTTGTACATGAGTTGATGTTAACTGTAGCAAAGATTCTATTTCATTTGCCATGAGTTCCCCATAGTGCAAAAATGAATATGGGATGGCTCCTTCAAAAGTGAGGCACCGATATTACATGCAAAATGTTGAAATAATTTTAGAGACATTTTAGGATTTTTTTTTTTAACTTAAGGAAAACGTATAAAATTAACTAAACCATGCAAGCCCATGAAAAAGGATCAGTTAAAAATGGCCCATACTACTAAATATATTAAATGATCTAAGAAATACTCAAATTTAAATGACTTATATTACATAAAACAAAAGTGCTATTATTGTTATGATTTTTTAAATCAAATTACTCAAATACATTAATTTCAACTACTCAGAAAGATTTATTTATCCCATTTCTTATATTTTCTAAAAACACCCCCAAACAAACAGAGAGACCTTGGTGTGGCAGCGGGGGCATGGTCGAGCATCAGCTGTGGTCATAGAGGAGGCGGGTCGAACTGGCATGATGATTCTTACCTGTGTCTTATTACTGCAGTTACGGGGCTTCTGAAGGTACA
>NC_030418.2:20825421-20835421 GCF_001660625.3 Ictalurus punctatus
TACTCTATCCTAAATCATAAAGTCATAAATCTGCTCATTCATCATGTTCCTGCTACACAGGTTCTAATGGCAACAATTTACTATAGGGTTCCTTAATTAATGCTTAAGTATTTAGTAACTTATCATTACGTAAAAAATTGATACCATAGTAGTTTTTCAATAATTACTTATCACAACAGTAAACTACTATGTTGACACTAAAATGTCACTATAATTATTTACTGACACATTAATGACACCTATTATTATTTGTACCCACATAAGTAAAGCAATAAATCAATGCCCTTACTCTTACTATTACATCACTAGTAATTAATATCCAAAACTGTACAAGTCATTGCATTTTTTGTCAGTATAGCAGCCTAGTGGCCCAAATACCTCAAATGTTAATATGATTAGTTAATTAATTGATTATACTTTCATTAGCACAGCTATTTATTACATTCAGAGGTAATGCATGGAAAAGTGATATGGAAATACCTGACTTGTTAGTGGAATAACACTTAATCATTAATTAAGGAACCATGAAACAATACATTATCTAATGTATAAGGAATTAATGCCTCTGTAATGACAAAGTAAGGACAGTGTACAACTATGAAACATGCAAATAACACAGCAGTTCAGAATTGGAGAGCATGTTATTACAGTTTTGTCAGCATAGTAAGCTAATATCAGTTACTAAATCATTACACTTTTGTCAACATAGACGTTTATAATAGCAATTAGTAATTATTGAATTACTGATCTACTATGGTAATACTTAGTTGCTTACTGCTAAGTTAGTAAGTACTTAAACATTAATTAAGGATCCATATTGTATTGTGTTACTGGTCAAAATGAATACTGGTAACATACCCCCCAAACTATTTTCAGTACAAATAAGCGGATTTTATGTGACAGTATTGCAGTGGAATGCTCTTTTGAAAGTAGTAACAGCACCTGTAGGAAAGGGAAGATGAAACCAATAGTGAAATTGGACATCCAGTTTAGAGAGCCTCCCACAGTATAAGCAGCAGGACGGTGTGACTGTTTAAACAGTTCTGCCGTGATCAGGAACGGGACACCAGCTTAAAAAACATCCAAAACAAATCAAATGCAAAACACTGTTTCTTTCACCATTTATGCTACTATTGTTGTAATTCAAGTGTGTGGAGTGTTTATTGGTGCTGTTATTTGTTTGTTGTTGTTGTTGTTGTTGTTGTTGTTGTTTTTACTGAAGGGTGAAGTGAATTATACACTGCAGATTCTTTTGAGAAGGACATATAGATTTAGGTATATATGCAGATATATGCATGTATATTACATCCATTAATGCACAAGTCCAGTGCTTTTCCATAATGCAACAGTTCATGAAGAGAAGAAGACAATAAAGTAGCTTTACGAGGTGCTCATTATTGTTCCAGTGCTTAACTTCTAATCCCTTTTGGTTACCAGTGAAAAATAAACAGGCGCAAGGTGTTATTTCAAGTCTAATGAATTCAGGAACAAGCCAAGCTGCGACTTCATTATTTGTGCATGATAATTGCAGTAGAAAGCGTGCTGCAGTTAAATTGATATGGAACTCTGCTTGTAATTCATTGTTCATGCAGGATTTTGGCTTAAAAAGCCATATTCGTCATTGTTTATGAACAATGAGCCATAAAAAATCCTAATTAAAGACGTAATTACAGCGATTGAGGCTATGGCCTGAGAATGAATTATAGATTTTGGAATGGGGTTGAATCATACATCAACGGAGTAAAGCACTTGCAGTCTCATTCATCATTTCAGCTGTGCTACTGTGTTCTACTCTACTCTTATGGCATGCATAAACTCCACACATAATACTGATGCATCACTGAATAAGCAATGCATGCACTTAATAACAAAATGTACATCTCTCTCTTTTAAGTTCAGATTATTTGCTAATGCCATGCAGCTCAGTTATGAGATACTTAGTGATACGTTTCAGTAAAATAATACATAGTAATAATATGAAATGCATTGTATATATGTGTGTGCACAGTCTACAGTGCCCTCCACTAATATTGGCACCTTTGGTAAATATGAGCAAAGAAGGCTGTGAAAAATTGTATTTATTGTTACAGTATTTTATTTTGATCTTTTGTTCACAAAAATACTCTGCTCTCACGGATATCAAACAACTGCAAACAAAACACTTGTTAAATATAGGTGTGCAACAATTATCAGCACCCTTTTAGTCAATACTTTGTGCTACCTCACTTTGCCAAGATAACAGCTCTGAGTCTTCTCCTATAATGCCTGATGAGAATACATGGATGATATGAGAATAATTGGAGCATACATGGCAAGGGATCTGAGACCATTCCTCTAGACAGAAGCTTGCCAGATCCTTAAAATTTTGAGGTCCATGCTGGTGGACTCTCCTCTTCAGTTCACCCCACAGGTTTTCTATGGGTTTCATGCCAGGGGACTGGGATGGCCATGGCAGGACCTTGATTTTGTGGTCAGTAAACCATTTTTGAGTTGATTTTGGTGCATGTTTTGGATCATTGTCCTGCTGGAATATCCAGCCATGGTGCATTTTAAGCTTTCTGACAGAGGCAGTCAGGTTTTCATTTAATATCTGTTGATATTTGATAGAGTCCATGATGCCATGTATCCTAACAAAATGTCCAGGTCCTCTGGCAGAAAAACAGCCCTAAAACATTAAAGAGCCACCAGGTACTTTTCCATATGGCTACCTCTCTGTGCGTGCCAAAACCACCTCTGGTGTTTATTGGTAAAAAGCTCTATTTTGGTTTCATCTTATCATAGAACCCGATCTCATTTGAAGTTTCAGTAGTGTCTGGCAAACTGAAGACGCTTGAGTTTGTTTTTGGAAGAGAGTAGAGGTTTTTTTTCTTGAAACCCTTCCAAACAACTTGTGGTGATGTAGGTGACTTCGGATTGTAGTTTTGGAAACTTTCTGACCCCAAGACTCAACTAACTTCTGCAATTCTCCAGCTGTGATCGTTGGAGATTTTTTGGCCACTCATACCATCCTGTCACAGTGCATTGAGACAACACAGACATGCGTCCAATTCCAGGTTGATTCATGACATTTCCAGTTGACTGGAACTTCTTAATTATTGTCCTGATGGTGGAAATGGGCATTTTCAATGCTTGTGCTATTTTCTTATAGCCACTTCCCATTTTGTGAAACTCAACTATCTTTTTCCGCACATAACAGCTATATACCTAGTTGACCAATTCAAGGAAGTCATGGTTGAACATGGTTTCACCCAGGTGTACTAAAAAAAATTAAAATATCAATGGAAATATACTTAAAATATATGAAGTCATAGGGGTGCCAACAATTGTTGCACACCTATATTTAACAGATTTTTTTTGGATAAACTTGTGTTGTGTTTGCAATTGTTTGATATCCATGAGAGCAGTATTTTTGAGATTTTTTTTTAAACAAAAGGTCAAAAAGTAAAACAATAAAAACTATTTTTCACAGCCTTCTTTTCTCATATTTACCAAGGGTGCCAATATTAGAGGAGGGCACTGTATATGAAATTGTGTTATTACTTATGATTATGGAAAAAAAAAAATTTTTAAATACACACAAGCAATTAAATATGTACATTTCTATTTTTCTACATGTTATTTACATTGCCTTGCCATAAATAAATCAAGGAAGATCATAGGAAGATTTTGTTTCGCAGTTACTTTAGCTATTCTGCCTCCAGGTGTCGCTATTTCCCTATTTCCAGATGTCAGAGGAACCAGGGGTCAAAGAACGACCATCTGTTGATTCAGTGTGAACCACACTCTAGAGACCATATCTCTTCATATGTAGTGAAGCAGCACCATTTCACATGATAAAAGTATGGATTTTATGGTTGGCTATTTACAATATGTTGAAAATATATGTATGTAAAGTAATATATCCCACCTGGTCCTATACAGAACCCAGCAATGATGCCAACCACACAGCCCACACTCACATACTTCATGAAACGCACATGTGTCTAAGAGAGGAGGACAGGAATGACACAGAGTAAATAACACTAATGCGTTTTGAATACTCTGATGCATACATCAAATAAACTACATTTCATTTTATAACCTAATAAATGCAATATGTACAGAGCAATGTAGTTTTAATTGTAGCTTAAGTCCTAATAATGCTCACCTGTAGTACAAGAGAAAATGTTATCCCAGCACAACAGAGGCCCATGACCCCAAATCCTCCAATTATCAGTGGCCTTCTTCCGAGCCGCTCAATTGTGAAGCACTAAGGAAACATAGGAATGAATCAATACTCTGTTAATATTTCATTAATTTTGGTTTTGGAATACAAACAGTTTTATTAAACTGCCCCCATTTAACATATTGTCACTGTCCTTTGTGTTAGTAAACTCAAAGCTGAGGCGCCATTTGGAAATTTCTGATCAGTGCTTTAAGACTTTAATTCGGAAAGACTGAGACTGCAAGACAATAAGGAACAGATGAGAGCCAAAGCAGTGCGCTGACTTAAAGGAGGGTGCGGAGAGCAACTGACAGCAGAATGAATAGTTGTAATTTTATAACCAATCTCTGGCCTTCCTCCTGTGTGCCATTGGCCTCCCAAGTGAGGGCCAATTGACACTGACAGCAATGAGTTCTCCTGACTAACAGCGCGCCTCGTCTCCTCCAGTCGCTGATGGTGCATCACTAAATCCTGGCTAAGCGATACGCCTGGGAGACAGAGACTGAGTCTAGCCTCCATTACAGCTCTGAGATGTGACCCAGAGAAGGAGCCAGTGGGAACAAGAGTCATCCATCTCTCTAATGTTTTCCTTTCATCTCATACAGTGTTTTCTGTGAGTGCAAAAGCAGAAGAAAAAAAACGAGGAAAAGTGAGCGGCAGAAGATGGACAGAAAATCAAAGTGAAGCAGAAGGAAATGACAGAGAGGCAGAGATGCTCCGGAGGGAGAGCTCACACATACAGGCCTGATTTCTTTACAGCTTGAGCACAGCACTACTGCATAGGTTTGAGCCGATTGATGATGCTATCTGGAAACTTGAACATATTTATTTATCAGAGATGGACTCAAGTTGTCGATGCCAGGATTACCTGTTGTTGCTTTAAGGTTCTTTTATAAAAAAAAATAATTTAAAAAATCACATAAATATTTACTTTTATTCCCTCCAATTTCTACCCTTTACTGAAAAGACAGTTCTGTGAGTAGATAGACTAAGGTTTGCTCATACATACCCTTAACACACACTTCAGTCTTTCAATCTTTACTAGTAATATTACTATATTCAAATAAAAATACTCACCCCTAGGAGACCTGCAATGATCTCTATGGCTCCTGTTCCTACAGTGGTGTATGGGATCTCAGGGAGTGGTATCCCAGCATTCTCAAAAATGTCATTGGTGTAGAACCAGATCTAATCAAGAGCGGCGGGTAAAACATAGTGAGAGAGGACGAGAACGAGGGAGATGCTGATTTTGGTTTGAACAGGTGGTGTATCATAGCTGCACAGTTATGGTGTACAACACTTCAGATTCAATTTTGGCACTGGAGGGGTGTATGCGACTTTAGACAGGGGGGTAATCAGAGGAAACACAGACGGTTTTAGAGCTACTGGGAGTGCAGAGGACACACACGGTCAGCCACTCTCCTGCTGCTCTGGCTCAACTCAGCCAAGACACACCACCTGTCAACCCCATTTACCCTGCACACACACACACACACACACACACACACACACACACACACACACAAACATTTCTCTTACTATCCTAGTGAGAACCTTCCATTGACATATTTATTAATGTAAACCAAAAGGAAACATTTTGGCTCTTTTAGTTTTTTCCATCTAATAAAAGCAGTTTTTCCCATAGGGATCTGCCAAATGTTCCCACAACTCAAAACTGTTAGATGTTCCTATACTTGTGGACACACACACACACACACACACACACACACACACACACACACACACACTGGCTGGGATACTGTAATTCACTGTGATTCATAATCCCCATCACCTCAAATCTTTCTTTCTATTGTCTTTTTCACATCTGCTTTAAAGGGTGACTCTGAAAAAGGCAAAACAACATCTGTCCATTTGAAAGCAAGCACAAAAAATGTCACATGAATCAGCAATATAAACATGTTCACATTCTCGCCATAAGACTCTATAAATGCCAGTGTTTCTATGGTCAGGTTACACAGCTGAAACTTTCTAGAACTTGATCTTGGAGATCAGTTTTGCATTCTTGCGTCTAGTGGTTAAAGAGGATTATGGTTGGGATCACTGGTGCTATCAAACCGCTATTTTAAGTGTAGAAGAACAAAATAGATTGAGGAGAAAAGTGGTTTGAAGCCTTATACAGTATGTAACAATGCATTAAATTGTTAACAAGTATAAATACTTCTGCGCTGGGTTACAAGCTCAACACATTTTATAAGCAGCATTTATTTTCTTACTTTCAGGAAGCCAATATACTTGGTTTCCATGGCAGCTGTTATAAATGGCAAGGGAGATGAATGTAATATGGCGAATCTGTCCCAAATTTCCAGCTAAATTATTAACACACATTTACTGCCTGGCCTGCAAAATTATTCACGCAAATGTCAGCATTGTCTTTTAGCTGACAATAGTTTCAATCTTATTCTGTTTTCAAAAAAAAAGCTTGTTCTTTTCCTAACTTCTAACACTTTCATGTCATTGTATTAAAGATGCAATATGTATGATTATGCTGCAAAATAGGAAATCGTACTTTGGTGTATTGCTCAAATCCTCCCAAAATAATAAGGTGCTACAGTTCATTGATGCCTAATTTGGACACATGAGCTCTTTCTGGATAACACTGATGTTTACCGTGGACATCATTCAGTATTCACTTACCATGGACATCTTTCAGTTCATCACTGTAGTGTAGTGTATGTATTATGATTTCAAAATCACACCCACTTTATCTTTAACTAAACTGCGCCTCAGACTCAGATTTTGTTCTATGTAATTTGCTTTAATAATAGCCTATGTTTATTGCTTTGGCAGGGCAGAACAAATGAGATGCTATAAACAGACTCTTGAAATAAGGATTCTAATTTGTTCAGCTCTGTTGGGTAAAGTATGAGCTTTCTGCCAACGCTGTCCACTTAATCATCTGAATAATTAATTTGCAGCTAAACCAAATAATTCACAAAGGTAATGCACCTGAATTTATTTTTGTATGCTTTTGCAAGCCTAGAAAAGGCCATGTCTCAACATCAAACTCTTGAAAGGCTCATGGTGCTTTATTCACATGTATGTCATGTCACTAACCTTGAATATTTTGTCTCAATTTCCTAAACAGTGTTGGTTTAACTGGTGTAGCTTACTATAATAAAGCTTCATGCAGTGATATGTAAAAGTAAACACAGACTTACTGCATCTATACCAGACAGCTGCATCCCGATGTTAATGACGACCACAGAGAGGACCTGCCAGCGGACTGTAGGGTCCAGCAGCAGCTGCCAGACAGACACGGTCTCGGCAGTGAACAGGGAGCGCTGCTCCTCCTGCATTTCCTCAATTTCAGCCTGAATATTACATTTGGCCCTGTACCACTTCAGAGCTACAGAACACGGTAGGCGATGAAAAAGCTTGTCAGTAATAGTCTGTAGTACTATTCAAATCAGATTAACACATGTATTGTTTTTTTTAAAAAAAAAACAGCATATGACAGATCAACACAATAGGAAGAAATTGTAAAGGAGAGATATTACCAAATTATATATGAAATTTAAAAAAAAGTATTAGGCATATCAAGTATACGCTCTAAACACCAGGCACTACTACTACTACTAGAACTCAGCCCAGTTCTCTCACCTCTGATGGTGGCATGGACATTGTGCTTTTCAATCAACAAATAACGAGGACTTTCTGGAAACCATGGCAACAGCATCAGCTGGACAAATGTTGGGATAACCACCAGGGAGAGAAATAGGGGCCAGTGCTCCTCCTGTCAATCAAAGCAATGGGCGAGAACCAATCATTTATAATCCTCAGCCTAGACAAAAAGTAATACAATAATATAGAGCTTTGTTTACATGTGTCCATTTTTAGGAGACAAGTAAGAAGATACTGGTCTGTAAGGTTATACTAGTGCCATTCTGACATATACCTACTTTTCCAAGCAGTTCATGCAGGCCCAGGAGCTGAGCAGAGAAGACCCCAATGCAGATAAATATGCTGGGCATGAGGCCTAGAAAGCCTCTCAGGTTTTTAGGAGCAATTTCCCCCAGATACATGGGCACCACACTCAGAGAGATCCCTGAGACATGACACAGAAAAAGACACCCCATGATTAGTTAAATTCCATTAACCAGCTTAATTGTGTTGCTTCTGACAGCATGTTACCTGAATGTATTCCTGTGATGAGGCGACCCACAATAATCATTTCAGGTGAGTGACAGATTCTGCTGAAGCCCATTAAGGAGCCTGCTATGAAGACCAGAATAGTAGAGTTGACCACAGTCCCTTTCCTGCAAGGACAGACAGACATGAGTCCTGTTCTTAACACCGCTCATTAACTGGGACTGTAATGCTCAACAGCCGCCACCAGGGAGTTTAACTATCAAAACCAGGTTATTGATGTTCCACGACTGCAGCGCTGAATAAAATAGCTGGCCTCCTTGATTACTTCTATCAGGTGGCAAACTTTTCCCTCTGATTTACACCCGGCTGTGCCATGCTCTGCGCTATGATGGCCTTAGATCTATAAAACACTTTGCTAGGCCACAATTGATTAGAGCATTAAATGGAGTTGTGAATCATCACCTTTCATTTGCATTTAAATGTCTGCAGTCTAATCTCATGGCTCCCGTGAGACGCTTGGAGCAGACAAGACAAGCAGAGGAGTTTGTGAGTGCCTCTGTGGGCATGCTGAAGAATTCTGATTGTGTCTCATTCTCACATTGAAGCATAGCTGATTATGCATTCCATTATAAAAACGTATTACTATTAATATAAACTCTTGGGTCAACACAATACCCTGGCTTATTTTATTGTCATAGCAGCAATCTGAGAAGTTAGTGAGAGAAGGTTTTAGCCCACAGGCCACAAAACAACACTGTTCCTCCTCCAAAGTGTGACCAAGGTCATCTACAGAGGTAAACAACAACAACAAAAAAAGGTCATGTGAGGTGACAGATGAGGTAGCATGTACCTTGGTGGTCGTCACACTCTGGGGAGACGCAGTACCACACCTGGCAGAGTGACCAGACAGCACCAGATGTTATGAGGTCTCCTATTGACTCACCTTCCAAATCTGGTGACAAGCATGCCCACCATCAAGGAGCCGATCAGGCCTCCAATGGCGAAGACGGACACAGTGAGTGAGTACATGAGCGTCAGCTGCTCTCCATTCAGCCCAGTCCCGTTTCGGCTCAGAACGGTACGGTTATAAAAGTTCTTAATATACTGAGTGTGTGTAAAGAGGGGAGAGAAAAGGAGAAAATATCATGATGCATCCAGTGCTTAACAAATAAGTTCTTGTTCAGTTCATGTGCAACACTTCATAATTTTGAGTCAGAAGTCAAAGTGGCCTACTTGTATGGAAATCACATTTTAGATTAAAATAAATAAAGAAACCAAAAAATTTAAAACGGACAATAGTGCTATGTGAATGACAACAGTCTTATGTGTAAACAAATACTTCTAATTAACTCCAGTTTTAAAAAATTGTCTAAAAATGTATTACAAATGTTAAGGCTTTTGGACCTCAAAAACAAGGTTTAACAGTTTAATATTCAAATAAGTAAAAGAATATCCTATAATATTTGTAGCACAATGATCACAACAGGGTATAAAACATAAAATGTGGTTTTGAGCGACTCAGAATAATGGAACAGGTCACAGGACTGTCACAGTGAATCTCCTCACAGAAAGTAATATGCATCCTGAAAGGCCACAAGAGGCCAAATGACTTAAGTGCCTGTTTAATAACAATTTAGACAAATTTAGAGGAGAGGAAGCACAAGTCTCTGTCTAATATGACAATCA